>NC_141145.1:75026846-75186846 GCF_053477565.2 Lygodium microphyllum | reverse complement strand
GTGTGTAAGTAGATTAGTTAGTAGGTTGGTTGGTTGGTTGGAGAGAGAGAGAGAGGGGAGGCCGGAGATTACATCTTTGTTTCTCTCTTACTCTAATAAATAGATTGTAGTGGATGAGACACCTCTCTCTCTCTCTCTCTCTCTCTCTCTCTCTCTCTCTCTCTCTCTCTCTCTCTCTCTCTCTCTCTCTCTCACATGAAGGGTATGAAGTCTCAATATCACTACAACAAAAAGGCTCCATAGATGCGCTTGTAGACGCAATATATGAACTGTGAAAAAAAATGTCGGTCGTGTTTATTACCGCGTCTACTCCTGCGTCTACAGTATTGCGTCTAAAAGTGCGCTTATAGTCAGAGTTACACGCCCATGTAGATGCACATATAGACGCACGTGTTGACGCGCTACGTAAATATATAATCATATTTATAAAAAAGTGGATATATTCATATTGTACGTCTATACACGCGTGTATCTACGCGTCTAAAAAAGTGTTTACTCTGCAAGTTTTTGACGAGAATAGACGCTCATTTATCCTGCAATTTAGACGCGTTGATAGACGCGCAGAACAGAGGTATGAAAAAACAAACAGAGAGCATGTGGCTTTGCAAGCCACATGCTCTTTGGTTTTTTTCCCCCCATCAACATCAAATTGTATGCTTAGGAAAAACAAAGAAAGATTATTTCGAAGATTGGATACTGAAAACAAAACAATGTATGTAGAACACGAAATTTCATATATATAGATGAAACGTTTTTACATTATGAGTTCTAGTGCTTGTGACCTCAAGCATGGTCATGGTCGCAAGCACTAGCTGAAAGTAATACATATCAAAAATGAAAATTACAAGTCAAGGGGAGGCATGCATGCATAGGGCTCCTCTATATCTCCTCAGAAGAGGCATCATCATTGCTACCACCACCGCTGCCTGTGCCATTGCCGTTGCCGCCACTACTACTGCTAGTCCCCCCTTAGCTATCCTCAAGTGCATCAGGGTTCGCCTACACAAAGGATTAAGGCATATAAATACCATTACAAATAATAAATTAGAGTTATCTATACTTTTCATGTAAAAAATAAAACATACATCTTCTGGTGGTGGAATCCTCATGGCGCGATTATATTGCTCCTCCGTGATGAGTCCCTCCTCGTAGAAATGCTGCCAAGTGGACGCCCGGTTATGATCTCGATGGTAGCCTACCTCTCTAGGAGTAGGCATCCGACCAATGATATGATACTACAAAGCAATTTTAATATACAATGTATTAAAACACACTACATAATGAAGTGAAACAAATTACAAAATTTAATTTTTTTAAAAAAATCAAATAATACTTACAAACTCAGCCTCCCATGACTCCCTGCCACCCGATCCATAATGCGATGATCCCATGGTTGCCATTTGGATACGTCGCGCCTCTACAAGCTGGCGACTTGTCATTTTCTCCGCTGCTCTCTTCTTGGCCTCTTTCCACTCCTTGCGGTGGCAATTGGGTGGTTGGTCATATCTAGGGCGCCCCTGCTCTTGTCTCCGCAGTGACTCCTTGGCGCGCGTCATAAGGTGAGACCTTTTGTTATGAAGCGCGTCTATCACCTTTGACCATCCCCAATCATCTGAGAATCGTGAATTCTCGGGATTAGGGTACCTTCTATGTACTGCCCGCAGCACCTCTTGCCACAAACCATTTTTTTTGTGCTTGAAGAGAATCATGCAATCTTTGTATGTGGCATGCACGACACTCCTCAAGTAGGCTATCACTTCCCTCCCCTCAGAGTCATGCAAGATACCACCAACATCAGTGACAAAGTAGTACATTTGTGGAGGCTCATCTCTCTCATTTTCTGGTGAGGGTGATCTAGAGCCACCACCTAGGCAACCCCCACAAAGCCCTCGACCTCCTCGTCCTCCCGCACGACTCTCCCTCCTCCCTCGACGGGCACTACCCTCTACCTCACTCGATACACGTGCTTCTGCAGATGCACGTGCTTCGACCGATCCATGTAACTCAACTTATCCTTGTGTAGGCAAATATGTGATAGGTGTCCCAGACATCACACTGAAAACCTCCTCTGCAGTGGGAGGGCGACCAAGATAATTGGTCATCTCCCCCATGAATTGCTCCTTGTTGAATGGGGTGCTGGAAGATCCAAGATTCCACATCTACACAATAAAAATCATATTACCCTGTGCAGATAAAAAATATTACATCCTACGTCTATATCTGTGTCTCTATGTGCGTCTGTCAGCGCGTCTATTTCCGTGTTTATACCTGCATCTACACTGTCATCTAGACGCCTGACAGACGTGCATAGTCGGACCATTTCTTTTCAAACTTAGTTAAAAAACATGCAAAAAAACCTCCATAGATGACAGGATCCAGCATGTGAAGAGAGAGAAGAGAGAGACAAACAGACAGAGAAAGCAAACAAGATTGAGAGAGAGAAGAAGAACTCACCTTCTTTGCTTGTTTCAACGGGTGGTGGCTAGGTTGCAAGCTCCTTGTCCTCCTTCTCCCTTCCCTTGGTAAGTTGCTTGAATCTTCTTCTCTTCCTTGTTGTTTGGCTCTTGTTCTTTACTCTTTGGCTCTTTTTTCCTCATGTCCTCTTTTTACTCTTATTTCCTTGCCTCATTGTCTTCATGAAGTGATAGATAGACATGAGTAGTGGTGTCGAGCTCAAACTGCAGAAAACGTGCAAAAAATGCAGGAAAGCACAGGTTTGAAAAGAAAGCCACAAAATTTTTTAAATTTTTTCTATACCTGTGTGGCGAATCTGTAAGCGCGTGTATATGCGCAGATAATACCTATTACACGTGCTTACAGACGCGCAGGAACAATTAAACTGATGAGATGCTAGCTTTTGGTTGTTTTTGGATCAACAATATGACATGACTTTCCTAGTCTTTCAATATTAAAATGTTTGCCTCCATGTTGTAAGTATCAATGCATGCATTTAGGGAATCAATTGACCTATGTGGTGACATATATAACAAAGCTTGAGGATAAGAGATAACACATTGGCAAGTCAATTGGCACATATATGGTGACTTACTAGACCATCCCACTTACAATTGCATGTAAGTATCAATAGGTGGATAAAGCATGAATGGTTTTTAGCTAGAGAGAGATAATGCAATGAAGGTGTATACGAAAGAGATAGAGAAAGGCATATTACATTATCAATCAATCAATCAAAGATATGTACATGAAGTGACTTGATATAGTAATTAGAGTATCGTCATTTTTAGGATGCTCCATTGACTTCTGTAAGTTCCTATAACCTTGAAGTAGAATATAGCCAACCACACTGTCCATGGAAGGAAAACTTGACCTCATCAAATTAACCAAGTTAATTTACTTATACATTTCATAGATAAGAGATTTGTAGTTGGCTTGTTGGTATTGCAAAGTATCCTTACAGTGATCTATTTTAGTCACCAACAAGTGGACACACTGGCTAAAGATGATGAAAAGAGGACATGTGCACATTGGCTACATGTAGTCCACCTTATCTAAAATTATATGTGAGCTATAAGTGCACCTTGACATGATTGGAATAGCTTGCACATGCAAAAGCCAACTGATTTACATCAATCTACTCATGCTATGAATTGGCATGCATGGCTAGGTTAAGTGCACAACAAATGAGACATGTGAGTGTATTGATCAATTCTCTCTCTCTCTCTCTCTCTCTATATATATATATATATATCTCTCTCTCTCTCTATATATATATGTATTGCAAATGCACAAGTCAATCTTTGATCTATAAGTTTTAGCCATGCCTAGGTTAAGTGCACAATAGATGCAACATGTGCATATATCAATCACTTCTATTATAATTATGTCGTATATACATCCAATCATCATGCCCTATCCAGTCACATTTATATAGGGCATGATTGGATGTATATAGGGCATGAAATCACATATATATAATTAGCTTTGAATGATTGGATGTATATTTGTAATACTCAGAAAGAACTAAAGTTGGTAATGTATATCATGTCCTATGCATGTATATGCCCTATACATATATATCATGTTGTATATTTATGTATATCATGTACGTATGATCCTATACATGTATATCATGTCCTAGCTTATGATCCAGGTGTAATTATGTCGTATATACATCCAATCATGCCCTATCCAATCATGCCCTATTCAAACAAATACTAGCTGTTAAGAGGTTTTGTCATATTCAGGGACTTTATGAGAAATAAAAAATATGTGCATTTATTTTCGCATCTATGAGCGCATTTATAAACGCGGATATATAGATGAGTTCTTTATACTAGCGTGAATAGACGCGCTGATACACACACTTATAACCGCACCCACTTTTTTGCGTATACAGTGCGCGTCTATAGGGCCTTTCTCTTGTAGTGTATTTTTGTTGAGAAATGACAAATTATGTATGCTCGAGAAATTAGAGATGTCTTAAATCCCATATGCACAGTGAGGAGAGTGGAACAACCCAACTTCTATAAAGCATTGTACTTGACTATCACTTTCATAATGATGAATACAATATCATGATGCTTTCCTCTTTCAATTAGTGTCATTGTCATTTTTAGTCTAATACACAATATTGTCTTTATGAGTCCAAGCTTCCATCTTGGAACATAATTCACTTGTGTAACAGTTGTCTACTCATTGTCCATGTCAACATGAATTTAGTCTTTGCCTTCTAATCTCCATAGCTCCTGCCATGCTCTAGATCCAACATTTCACATGGTATCAGAGCTCAACTGAGCATGGCAAAAGTCTCCTCTCTCTACTCTCTCTTAGTCCCTCTTAACCTCAGGTCAACTCAAATCCAGGTCATGGTTCCATTTCTCACTTCCATCTCCACTTAACCTTGTGATAGCCATAGCCAAAATAGCACCTACTTGACTTTGAGATTTTGGATCTCTCAAACAGACCATATCTCTTCAAGATCTCTCCCTTAACTCCCTGGGTAACTTTCTATCACTTCAAACATTGACATTGCCTTGGCTATAACTTAGCATTGGCAAAATTTGAGCTCGCTCTACTGCTGAAACTGTGCCTACTGACATTTGTATGGCCTGCTCCTCCTATACACAACACAATACTTGCAGTCACCATAGAGCAACTGAAGCTCTACCTCTAAGCTTTCTCCAGCTGAGAGGGTTCCCTAAATGATCTCTTGTATGAGCTGAAATCTAAGAAAAACTATTCGGGTATAGAAACCCTAACTATGGACTCCATAGCCACTCATGCTTCAAGCTCATCTTTTCTACATTTTCTCACTCCTGCCACTTAAACCAAGTTCCTACCACTGAGATCTGAAGTTTCTAGCAAGTCAAACCTCAGGAAGAAGATTTGGAGCAACCCACTTTGTAACATTTCTATCATATGACCTCCCCCCTAATTAAATGATTTTTTTAATTGAAAAAAAGGAAAACAAATCCCTCCCCTACTCACATCGCCAATTGGCAGACGCCGCGAGGGGGGGAGGGGGGGCTGCCACGTGCCGTTGGAGATGCCATTGGAGGAGGGAGGGGGAGGCTGACGCATGTCATTGGAGGAGGCAGAGGGGGGATGGTGTGTGCCGTTGGAGGAGGGAGGGGGAGGCTGATGCATGTCATTGGAGGAGGCAGAGGGGGGCTGCCATTGACGACTTGGGCATGAGGAGGGAGCTCCAACTAGTAGAAGACGACGTGGGTAGGGGGGGTAATGACTACTCCTTCTTCCCCTCCCCCATTCTTTGCATGGCGACAGCCATCCAACTGGCCAACTTGTTGGGAGTGGGAGGAGGGGGCATACGTTTGTAATATTCCAAAGGCGTAAGCACGCGCAAACTACCCAATAGAAGATAATAGAATTATTATTTAGATAAAAGCAAATTTTTATTATTATTTCCCCTCTCCTCCAGCCGACTGTCGAGCTGGAGGAAGAGGGGATTAGTATGGTTGTTGGAGCTTGCCAAAGCTTGTGCCCATGCTCGATGACACGCAAGGAGGGAGGATCCCTCTCCCCTTACCTATATAAATTGGGGGGGGGGGGGGGGCGGGGGGGGGTGCAAGCGGAAGGACAAAGAGTGAGGCGCTGCCATTAATGCATAAGGGGAGTGCTTCCGCCTACTATTGCTGTGAGGAGAGAGGTTGAAATCGCCGTGAGCTACCGCGCCATTGCAAATTGCCTGGAGCATAGGCTACCGCAGCCGTTCTGCGCCATCGAAGAGCTGGACTGGAAGAGAAGGCACCGCTCAGGACTGTCACACCAGTCCACGCGGCCACCTCCTGGCCATCGTAAATGGCTGGGGAGTCATTTCCCTCCCCCCCACGTGCCTTCCCTAGCCGCCGTTGGTCTTCGCCTAGGGGGAGTCATTTCCTTCCCCCCACGTGCCTTCCAGGGAGCCTGGAGCCTTGGAAACTTCCAAGGTTGGGCTCCCTTAGGCCCCCTTCCTATGGCCTTTGGGACTACCCCCTCCCTCCAAGTTTTCCCCTAAGGGCCCTTAGGCCCCTTTCCTATAGCCTTTAAAGGATTTCCCCCCCCCCCCCCCCTTTAAATTTCCTCTCTAAGGCTCCCTTAGGGCCTTTCCCCCCCATAAAAGGTTACCCCAAAGGGCTTTTTCCTCCCCCGTATTTTAATCTCCCTTAGGCCCTTTCCTATAGTCTTAAGACTACCCCCCCTGAATTCCCTCCTAAGACCTTCCTAAGCCTTTTTCTTCCACCCCCTCAAAATCCCTCCCTAAGGGTTCCCTTAGGCCTTTCATGTCCTTTTTTTTTCTTCTTTTCCCTCCTAGCTATGGTTCGTGAGGGATTGTCAAAACAACCCCTACCCCCCCCCCCCCCCCCTTGAATTTCAAAGCCTTCATGTGCCCTTGCATATAACACCCATCCACGAAATCTCCTCCCTAAGGACCCTTATACTCCCTTTTGTTTTACACCTTTTATTCCCCATCGTGCAAGTCTTTATAAGGCCATTAAGCCTTTCCCATGGCTTTTATGGGTCTTATTCGCGAAAGATTTTGAAACACCCTCTTTCGAAATCCCTACTTCAAGGAGGAAGCCTTCTAAAACTGCTTTCGACAGACGGTGCAAGTTATTGCAAAAGGGAGGCACGGTGGAATTTCAAAAAGGAGTTGTAAAGCTACATCCACAACGGAAGGACTGCCTTCGCAATGCCTCCTAAGAAAGCCCAAGGCGCAGCCACACAGGAGGGTCGTCTCCTAGCATCCACGTGGACATCTCACCCCAAGTCCAGGTTTTCCTTCATCATTTTTATTTGGTATCGTTATAACTCAATCGTGCAAAGGATAATTGTTGGAAATAGGATGCATTTTTTTGTCTTAAATGCTTTAGAAAAATTAGCTAACGACAGAGGAATTTAGTCATTAATATTTTCAATAGAACAAATAAAACAAAGGGAGCATAAATGCATTTCTAGTAAATAACTTTATGTAGTACAATGAATTAAAATTAGATTAATGTCCATTGTTATAGAACAAAATTAAGATAGTATACCTTGTTTAAACATGGAAGTATAAACTGGATATCGCATTATTAACCCATATCCTCTTCGCAATGAATCATCATGGAAAGTGCTAGAAATCCTTAGGAAAGTGCAAGGCATGAAATGATTCTTACGATGCATAACTCTAGGCAATTACCGTTTGTGCATAAATTATCAAGAAAAAGGTTGCTTGTTTAGCATGAATTTTGTTCGCAAGTTATAAGATTAGTTGGAATTAATCTAACCTATGCGTGACCTTAAAAACGATAAGTTAGGGTTTAAAAATCAATTTACGCGTAGACAACGAGTCATGTATTTATGGAATGATAACGTAACTATCTTCAAGAGTTAAAGAAATTGGCATAAACCTAAAACACCTAAACTGCGGAGTACTCGTTTAGAATGAGTTAAATTCCAAGAAATTCACTAGGAAATTAATATGTGACCTAATCGTACGTATTGCTAAAACTGAAACTCCTATACCGTAAATACTTGCCCACATTCATCGAATGTAGGGACAGTGAAACATATTTGGGAAGTGAACTAGGGTTTGTCCCTAAGAATCTTACGAGATGGAACTTGGAACCCTAGGACTGATGACGTCAGCCTAATGTAATCAGGAACAAATTGTTTCGTGACTCCATTCGATAAGTAGAATAGTCTCATAGTTCGATGCGACACTTGCGCAACAAGTGCAGAGTCATATGATCTTGTGATTGGATCAGAAGGGAATGATCAATTCTCGCAATAAGGTTGGCAAGTCCTTACGCAAGTTTTCTTGCAAGAGGATGAATAATCATCCTAATTTAGTATCTTTCTTAAGTAAAGATAATTGCTTGGAGGAAAGGACAAACCAATAAATTGGTATAACATATGAACTTAAGGTATTGACCAAGTTGGGTTAATAGGGTACGCCCTAACCTAGGATATAGGGGATCTTGCCAAGTCGCAAGTCATCCCGTATCGAGTGCTGGACACATTCAAAAGAAGAACTCATTCCTTAGCAGTTTGCCAACAAAAATGACCAATGGAAATGTTTATGCTTGCTACAGATTTTAGAGTACTATTTGGTTTTGTTGATCAATGAATTAAAAGATAAATGGATATCTAATACTTCAGGTTGAAGGCCTGAAGGGAGAGGCAGCTTCAATTACCCGCGACTGCCTACCTGACCCTAACCAAGGGGGTTGTTAACGGCGCTGGGAAAGTGGACCGAACCCCCCGCGAGAGGTCTCTCCGTTGAGCGCTACTTGGAGCAGGAGGACGCTTAGGTTCAAGAGGGGGCTCTTGTCGTAAATCCCTCGCCTTCCAGGCCCTACACAAGAGGCTAACGTGACTCGAGATTGAATCTCGAGGCCCGCATACTAGTCTATGGGCAAAAACTTGGATTAGTGATCCCTATGGATTGCTGGATAGCCTTCGAGCGGATTGTGGATAAGCCTACTGGCTGGACTTTTTGTATTTCAAAGATAAATATGATAACCTATTAATAAGGAACTTGTTTGACATTGTTTTCTATGCCAAGTGATATGATTACGTGAAAGAACCAGTGCCTAACGGGCTAATTAAAGAAGCTGATTGATACATGTCCAAGTAATGTGTTAGATAATTAAATAACTAAAACAACCTAGGGAAAGTGTGGACGATGGGTCATAGGTCCGTCCTACGGATGGGTGGTCCCAGTTGGCCGAGAACTTTTCTCAAATCATGATGGACAGCAGGAAGATCGTCAAAGAACAGAACAACAAAAGCATTTACCTAGAGTTATGATTGATCCCGATTTACGATGTTTTAGGGGAACGGAATGGGACTATGCCTTATGGCAGAGAGGTTGAGCTTTGCATCACTCTCATTTCCCATTTTCCTTGAATCAAGTGCAGCGTGAATCCGCTTCGGACCTAGCGTTTCTACATAAAGTAGTTCACTTGGGTCTGACGCTAGTTGCCGTTAAGAAATGACCAATAAGGAAAACCCTAATTCAGATCGATCCTAAGTGGGAACGACCAGAATACTTCCCCTACGTGGCAGACGCGGAAAGCCCTAGATCGTAAACCCCGTAACATTTCATGGGAGTGCCGGGCGGAGCTTTCTAAACATCCTTTCCAATGGACTGCTAAGATGTGTCCTGAATATACAAGTGGACACGTTACAATTAGTATCAGAGCCAACTAAGGAAGGATTTGTTTTTATAAAATCTTAATAAGATAAAGTAAAGAAAATGTTGTTGTCCAAACATTTCCTTACTTTCAATGCTGTCTTGCAAAATTACTAAGCATGGAACAAGTTCTTGGTGTTCCGCGTCATGTTTATGACTGCAATGCATTCTCCGCATTATCAACAAAGGGTTGAGATGATGAACATCCTAGAGCGAATCTATAATCCATCGCCTTTGTACATGGAATGAAGATGGACGGGTGCCTCAAGAATCTACTATATAGCTGCCCATCGGTTTGCTTACCTACAAACCAACCTAAAGAGGATCAAGTGGTTGGAATACCTAAAAGTCGTGAAGCTGTTCATTTTTGTGGAAGCTCACGTAAACTCAACTTTACATATTCGAGGTCGGAGGGTTGAGATGAAGTCATATGTATATGAGGAAGTAACCCGTGTGATCCCCACCGACAGGATTAAAGTATTGCGACGCCATGAGAATAACGGATTCCAAAGGAAATGATACCCTGAACTTCCAATGAGTTACCAATTCCTGAAGATCCATGACCCGAAACCATACTATTATACAGTTCCTGTAGATAAATGTGATACAACATTGTTCTCCCCAATCTAAATGTAACAATTGGCTTATCATCACAGAAATGTTGTATTTCGAAAATACTATGTCCATATAAATGCAAATAAGACTTCTTTTATCAATGTCTGATTGTTCATGAGAATTGATAAAAAGTTAAGTGGTTAGATTGCTTGGTTGATAGCGGAAGTGGAGAATGTAATATAAATCAATAACGATTATCATGTAATAACATTAAGAAACCTTTATCCAGGCACAACCCTAGGTACAGGTTCCTAGTTTGCCTCCTACATCAAGTACTTCTATAATCCAAGAGAAGAAGTTTCTTCTCGAGCAGATTAAGCCGCTTGAATTTAATGGGAGAGGTAGGTCCGTCCAAGCAGATGCTGAAATTTGGATTGAATCCATGGAGGATTACTTCGAAACAGCCAGTATTGCACCCACCAATCAGGCTATGCTCGCCAAGTTGAAGCTCACTAGTGAAGCCAGGCTTTGGTGGAAGCAATGGTGCAGGGATCAAGGGATCGTGAAGGGATCAGTTACCTGGGAGAAGCTGAAGAAAGCCGTGCAAGGAAGATACCTACCACCTGCATATCGCACACAGAAAATGAATGAGTTCTACGAGCTAAAACAGTTGGGGCTCACTCTTGGCACATACTACTCTAAATTCGTCTCACTTTTAAAGTATGCGCCACAAATGGACATGACACAGCAGGTGTCCAAATTTTGTGCTAGTTTAAATCAACCAATAAACACCCATCTCGAATCTATGCATCCATCAAATATTTAGGATGCACTCATTCGAGCTGTGCCTATAATTCAGGAGGTCCAGTCTAGACCAAGGGGTAACAAAACTTGGTCTTATAATGACCCGAATAGAGGAGCATTCAGACCTCAAATGAAGAGAGTTCAAGGTCATAATCAGGGACAAAGAAAGAAAGCAAGGACTAATAACGTCAACAACTTTGTTCCAACTCAAAGCAATGGCCGAAACCTCCGTTGTTTCCACTGCAACGAGCTCGGTCATTTCAAGAGACAATGTCCCAAACTTGGAGGAGGACATCACCAAGTACCTTTCCAAGGAATGGGCCATGGTCAAGGAGCCGCTACCCGAGGCAGAGGAAGAACTGCCTGTGTTGCCAATAGGCAAATGTGTGAAAAAGAAGAAGATCCAACCATGGAAGCAGAGTTTGAAAGGGCAATCGTCTATGCCGCTCTACACAAGAAAGGCTCGAATCGCCAGTTCTCGGTGATTCAGACACTGTCGGACTATCAAGGTAAAAGTTTCAAGACCTTGATTGATTGTGGCAGTACACATTCATTTATCTCACCAGCTTGTGCAAAAAGATTAGGAATAGCCACAGTAGAAGCACCTACCTTTCTTGTGGAATCGGCAAATGGTCGTGAGGTTACTTGTACCACGAAAACTGCTAAGGTGGAATTCTTTCTGGGAGGAAAGAAGAATTCGATTAAATTCAGAGTCATGAATTTAGGTATCCATGAGTGTCTACTCGGAGTGGATTGGCTTAAGCCTGATGAAGCCCACATTCATTGTGGAAAGGGCCAAGTTTCCTTTCCGAACTCTGAAAGGGAATTAGTCACAACTCAAGGAGAGGCTGGAATGCCAAAAATCCAATTGGCCAAAGCATCTCGGATCATAAAAGGAGTCAGAAAAGGATTACATGTCTACTTAATTAAGCTCAACAAGTTAGATCAGAAGCAAGAGTCTAGTGAAGGACCTTCTTGGCTAAAGGAATACGCGGATGTATTCCGTGAAGAGTTGACAGAACTCCCGCCTCAAAGAGAAGTGGATCATGAGATTAAGCTAGTACCAGGAGCTGCGCCAATTGCAAAAAGACCTTATAGAATGTCTATACTGGAAGCAATTGAGTTGAAGGAACAACTCAAGCAACTGCTAGAATAGGGCTACATCCATCCTAGCAGTTCACCATGGGGACCTCTAGTACTATTCCAGAAAAAGAAAGATGGGACACTTCGACTATGTATTGATTACCAAGGATTGAATCAATCAACGGTCAAGAACAAGTACCCTATTCCTAGAATAGATGAGCTTCTTGATCGTCTTCAGGGTGCAAAGATCTTCTCCAAGATTGATCTCAGGTCAGGTTATTATCAAATAAGGATCAAGGAAGAAGATATCCCAAAGCCTTCAACACAAGATATGGGCATTTTGAGTTCCTAGTTATGTCATTCGGGCTTACGAATGCACCTGCCACTTTCAACAGGTTAATGCAGGATATCTTTAGGCCGTATCTTGATGATTTCATGCTTGTCTTGTTTGATGACACTTTAGTCTATTCTAAATAGGAAGAAGATCATGAACCCCAACTCCGGATTGTCCTTGAGACAATGAGGGCACATAAGCTGTATGCTAAGATGAAGAAGTGTGCATTCTTCAAATGTCAGATTGAATATCTAGGTTTCATCGTATCAGTAGAAGGAATCTCAGTGGACCCAGCCAAGGTCAGAGATGTGCTAGAATGGCCAATACCAACATCTATCAAAGAAATACACAGCTTTCTTGGATTGACGAGATGGTATAGGATCTTCATCAAGAACTATGCTTTGATTGCAGCAGCTCTGACGGACTTATTAAAGAAGCAAACTTCCATTGCATGGTCAACTCCTGAACAAATAGCCTCGACAGATTGAAGTAAAGTTTGGTATCAGCACCTATCCTGAAACTTCCCGACCTCAATAAGGAGTTCGAGGTAGTAACTGATGCTAGCACACTTGTCTTAGGATGTGTGCTCATATAGGAAGGTCATCCTATAGCATACTCTTCAAGGAAATTGAAGAGTCATGAGAAGAATTATGCTACGCATGATCTGGAATTGCTAGCTGTCATCCATGCTCTAAAGCTTTGGAGACACTACCTGTTGGGTAACAAGTTTACCCTAGTGTGACTAATCATAAGAGTCTCAAGTGGATCTTTACCCAGAACGAGCTCAACATGAGGCAACATCGGTGGATTGAAGTACTGGAGGAGTATGACTTTGAAATCAAGTACCGACCAGGAAAAGAGAATGTAGTTGCCGATGCACTCGGTCGCAAGGCATTCCTTAATTCTCTAATCTTGCAGAATCCATCAACAGCTAGATCTCTAGCTACAAAAGTATCTATGCCAAACAATCCAATACTTGAGTTAGCTAGAGAGGATGCATGCCATGACCCAAATCAGAATCAAAAACTGTAGGCTAAGTATCATGAATTTTCTATTAATAGTGGACTTGTCTACTATAGAACGAGGCTGTGTATACCAGCAACAAGTCAGTCACTTAAGCAGAAGATATTGTGGGAAGCTCATGATTCCCCTTTCTCAGGACATCCTAGCTATGCCAAGACTCTTAATGCAATTAGGAGGAGCTACCATTGGGAGATGCTTAAAGGTGACGTTCTCAAATATGTCACCGAGTATTTGTCTTATCAACGTATCAAAGCCGAACATGTCAAGATACCAGGGAAGCTGCAACCGCTTGACATTCCCCAAATGAAATGGGAATTCATCAGTATGGATTTTGTTGTAGGCCTACCCCAAGTCCAGGGAGGATACAACTCCATCATGGTTGTGGTTGACATGCTTACTAAGGTTGCACACCTTATACCAGTAAAGACAAACTATAAGGCCTCAGACATTGCATGATTGTTTATCAAGGAGATATTCAAGATACATGGGCTACCCAGAAGAATCATTAGTGATCATGATTCTCTCTTTACATCACACTTCTGGAGAGCTATCTTTGAAGCCATTAGAACTCAACTCTGCTTTAGCACCGCTTACCATCCCCAAATGGATGGCCAAACAGAGCGAGCAAATCAAGTCATCGAGGATATACTTAGGGCATACTGCTGTCGTGAGCAAAGAGGTGGATTCAATACTTGCCTTTAGTTGAATTTGCCTACAATGCTTCTTACCAACAAAGCATTCAGATGACCCCTTTCCAAGCATTGTATGGTCATGACTTTCGAAGTCCCCTAAACTTCTCAGATCCAACCTTGAGGGTTGAAGCTTCAAGGCAGATGTTGGAAGAGATGGATGACCAAATAAAGTCAATAAGACAGGACATCCAAGCTGCCAAGGATAGACAAAAGGCCTACGCGGATTTGAGGCATCAAGATAGAGTTTTTGAAGAAGGAGACATGGTCTTCATTCCCGTATGCCCAAAGAAGAGTTCCCTATCCTTAGGAGATTGCAAGAAGATAAGTCCAAGGTATTGTGGACCGTACAAGATCCTCAAGTGCCTAGGACCTAATGCTTATAGATTGCAACTCCCTGAGAACCTAAAGGTTCATAATGTATTCCATATCAGCCTATTGAAAAAGTATGTACCTAATCCTAACCATGTATTTGATGACCAACAAGTTGTAATGCCTAGTCAAGGAGTCCTTGAACTAAGGCCTGATAGGATCTTAGATGTTAGGGAGAGACAATTGAGATCCAGAACCTTGAGAGAATACCTCGTCCAGTGGAAAGATTATCCCGAAGAGGATGCCACTTGGATAGATGAATGCACTCTCAACCATCAATATCCCCAGTTTATCTCAAGATGAGGACATCTCGATTCCTCCAAGGGGGAGAGAATGTAATATTCCGAAGGCGTAAGCATGCGCAAACTACCCAATAGAAGATAATGGAATTATTCTTTAGATAAAAGTAAATTTTCTTTATTATTTCCCCTCTCCTCCATCTAACTGTCGAGTTGGAGGAAGAGGGGATTAGTATGGTGGGCAAGCTCCTTGTTGGAGCTTGCCAAAGCTTCTGCCCATGCCCGCTGACATGCAAGGAGGGAGGATCCCCCTCCCCTTACCTATATAAATGGGGGGGTGCAAGCGGGAGGATGGAGAGTGAGGCACTGCCATTAATGCATAAGGGGAGTGTTGCCACCTGCTATTGATGTGAGGAGAGAGGTTGAAATCGCCGTGAGCTACCGCGCCATTGCAAATTGCCTGGAGCATAGGCTACCGCTGCCGTTTTGCGCCATCGAAGAGCTGGGCTTGAAGAGAAGGCGCCGCTCAGGATTGTCACACCAATCCACAAGGCCACCTCCTGGCCGTTGTAAACGGCTGGGGAGTCATTTTCCTCCCCCCCACGTGCCTTCCCTGGCCGCCGTTGGTCTTCGCCTGGTGGGAGTCATTTCCTTCCCCCCCATGTGCCTTTCTAGGGAGCCTTGGAAACTTCCAAGGTTGGGCTCCCTTAGGCCCCCCTTCCTATGGCCTTTGGGACTAACCCCACCCTCCAAGTTTTCCCCTAAAGTCCCTTAGGCCTCTTTCCTATAGCCTTTAAAGGATTTTTTTTTCCCTTTAAAATTCCTCTCTAAGGCTCCCTTAGAGCCTTTCCCCCCCATAAAAGGTTACCCCAAAGGGCTTTTTCAAAAAGGAGTTGTAAAGCTACATCTATGACAGAAGGACTACATTTGCAATGCCTCCTAAGAAGGCCCAAGGCGCAACCGCGCAGGAGGATCGTCTCCTAGCATCCACGTGGACATCTGACCCCAAGTCCAGGTTTTCCTTTATCATTTTTATTTGGTATCATTATAACTCAATCGTGCAAAGGATAATTGTTGGAAATAGGATGCATTTTTTTGTCTTAAATGCTTTAGAAAAATTAGCTCACGACGGAGGAATTTAGTCATTAATATTTTCAATAGAACAAGCAAAATAAAGGGAGCATAAATGCATTTCTAGTAAATAGCTTTATGTAGTGCAATGAATTAAAATTATATTAATGTCCATTGTTATCGAACGGAATTAAAATAGTATAACTCGTTTAAACATGGAAGTATAAACTGCATATCGCATTAATAACCCATATCCTCTTCGCAATGAATCATCATGGAAAGTGCTAGGAATCCTTAGGAAAGTGCAAGGCATGACATGATTGTTACGATGCATAACTCTAGGCAATTACTGTTTGTCAACTGCATAAATTATCAAGAAAAAGGTTGCTTGTTTAGCATGAATTTTATTCGCAAGTTATAGGAAGATTAGTTAGAATTAAGCTAACATATGTGTGACCTTAAAAACGATAAGTTAGGGTTTAAAAATCAATTTACGCGTAGACAACGAGTCATGTGTTTATGGAATGATAACGTAACTATCTTCAAGAGTTAAACAAATTGGCATAAACCTAAAACACCTAAATTGCAGAGTACTCATTTAGAATGAGTTAAATTCAAAGAAATTCACTAGGAAATTAATACGTGACCTAATCGTACGTATTGCTAAAACTGAAACTCCTATACCGTAAATACTTGCCTACATTCACCGAATGTAGGGACAGTGAAACATATTTGGGAAGTGAACTAGGGTTTATCCCTAAGAATCTTACGAGATGGAACTTGGAACCCTAGGACTGACGACGTCAGCCTAATGTAATCAGGAACAGATTGCTTTTGACTCCATTCGATGAGTAGAATAGTCTCATAGCTCGATGCGACACTTTCGCAACAAGTGCGGAGCCATATGATCTTGTGATTGGATCAGAAGGGAATAACCAATTCTTGCAATAAGGTTGGCAGGTCCTTATGCAAGTTTTCTTACAAGAGGATGAATAATCATCCTAATTTAGTATCTTTCTTGAGTAAAGATAATTGCTTGGAGCAAAGGAAAAACCAATAAATTGGTATAACATATGAACTTAAGGTATTGACCAAGTTGGGTTAATAGGGTACATCCTAACCCAGGATATAGGGGATCTTGCCAAGTCGCAAGTCATCCCGAATCGAGTGCTAGATGCATTCGAAAGGAAGAACTCATTCCTTAGCAGTTTGCTAACAAAAACGGCCAATGGAAATGTTTGTGCTTGCTACAGATTTTAGAGCACTATTTGGTTTTTATTGATCAATGAATTAAAAGATAAATAGATATCTAATACTTCAGGTTGAAGGCCTGAAGGGAGAGGTAGCTACAATTACCCCCGACTGCCTTCCTGACCCTAACCAAGGGGGTTGTTAACCGCACCGGAAAAGTGAACCAAACCCGCCACAAGAGGTCTCTCCATTGAGCGCTACTTGGAGGAGGAGGACGCTTGGGTGCCAAGGGGGGTTCTGGTCGTAAATCCCTCGCCTTTCAGGCCCTACACAAGAGGCTAACATGACTCGAGATTGGATCTCGAGACCCGCATACTAGTCTACGGGCGGAAACTTGGATTAGTGATCCCTATGGATTGCTGGATAGCCTTTGTGCGGATTATGGATAAGCCTACAGGCTAGACTTTTTGTATTTCAAATATAAATATGATAACCTATTAATAAGGAACTTGTTGGACATTGTTTTCTATGCCAAGTGATATGATTACATAAAAGAACCAGTGCTTAATGGGCTAATTAGAGAAGTTGATTGATACATGTCCAACTAATGTGGTAGGTAATTAATTAACTAAAACAACCTGAGGAAAGTGCGGAGGATGGGTCATAGGTCGGTTCTACGGATGGGTGGTCCTGGTTGGCCGGAACTTTTCTCAAATCACGATGGACACGTCAAAGAACACGAACAACAAAAGCGTTTACCTAGAGTTATGATTGATCCCGATTTACGCTGTTTTAGGGGAACGGAATGGGACTATGCCTTATGGCAGAGAGGTTGAGCTTTGCATCCCTCTCGTTTCCCATTCTCCTTGAACCAAGTGTAGCGTGAATCCGCTTCGGACCTGGCGTTTCTGCGTAAAGTAGTTTGCTTGGGTCTGATGCTAGTTGCCGTTAGGAAATAACCAATAAGGAAAGCCCTAATTTAGGTCGATCCTAAGTGGGAACGGCCGGAATACTTTCGCTACGTGGCAGACGCAGAAAGCCCTAGATCGCAAACTGCGTAACATTTCATGGGAGTGCCGGGCGGAGCTTTCTAAACATCCTTTCCGATGGACTACTAAGACGTGTCCTGAAGATACAAGTGGACACGTTACAACCTTACTAAATTTCCCCCAAAGACCCTATAAAAAGGGCTTACACTTGGAGAAGAAGGGGATTGGAGGTGGTGGTCCTACATGCTACATGCTATTTGATTGGAGAGAGAGAGAGAGAGAGAGAGAGAGAGAGAGAGGGGGGGAGAGAGAGAGTGAGTGAGTGAGTGAGAGCGAGAGAGAGAGCAAGAGAGAGAGAGAGAGAGGGGGGGGAAGGGAGAGAAAGAGAAAAAGGGAGAAAGAGAGAGAGAAAGAGAGACAAGGAAAAAAACATTTCCCTCTTTCAAGACTTTTGAACTTGCCTTCTTTCTTTCCCTCCTCTTAGAGAGGGTTCTCATGGGCGAATCCCTTCCACGAGGAGTCATCTCTCTTGTAACATAGGTGTGTAGCCACGAAGGAAAATCCGAGTTATACGATGCCTCCCAAGCAAAGTAAGGTTCAATCGAGCATGAATCCCACTTCAACCGATGGAGCGACGGGTCAAGGAACCGCGACGCTTGGTAACCAAGTATTGAAAAATGGGTTGTTAGGACGCTTATGCATATTTGTCATTAAACAGATTTTTTATTTTTTATTTTTGCATCACAAAATAGGTTAAGCTGAAAAGGTAGGGATAAAAGCTTGAATTAAGTCCATGAGAATCATGAGTGCTACAATAATAGGTTAAGTATGTTTAGGTCATTGCAACAATAAGCCAAATTTTGGGCTCCTATAATCCTTTAGAGAGATGTCGCTCGCACATGCATTAGGCCAATGACTTCATGTTCCTTGTACAAAAGAAAAAAACAAGCCTCTGTTTATAAATTGCACAAGTGAACTGAAAAGAAATTCCCAAGACTAGAACTCCATATTGCATCAGCGTCCTAGGAAAGACCCGCATTTAGATTATGTGGTATCACGAACGGTTTCAACGGCACTGCTAGCAAGTTATCTTAAACATAGTTATAAGACATGCATATGAATCATTAACCTCAATTGCTCAAGTAGTTCAATGAGATGAATCCTATATGGGGCTTAACTCGACTTATTTAGGATTAAAGGTAATTGAGCCAATCTATTGTTTACTTCATAAGTGGACCATGAGGAGACAAGTGAAACACTCACTCACTGGCCTCTATTCCAAATCTGGCCTCGATAAAGCTGAAACAACTGAAGATATCACCGTTAACCATGACGCAATCTGTCCTTAATACAAGAGATTTGAGTGTCATTTCTTCCAATGACAAGAACCCTCGATAAAAGACTAGCAAGCTAGGACAGTTTCCATCCGAGAACTATCGGATGTAGATCTAATTGCATAATTTCTCGCTCCTATCACACAAGAGTGGGGTCGAAAAGAAGGTATTTCCTAACCCTTGGAGGATATTGGAAATTTCCACCAAGGCAAGAAGGTCAAATGCTAAGCGTCAAGATAGGGAACCCCACCTTAGCAGATGTCTCGAGCACTCACCTCCACCTTTGTTTGTGCTTGTAAATTTAGGAACACCACTTCTAAAAAAAGATTGTGTAAACCCAAACTCATAAATGAGAATAATGAATCAGGTTGAACTTTTGGAGGGCACGCCAAACCACCCCCAACTGGCTGCCAACCCTAGCCAAGGGGGTTCTAAATAGTTATGATGGGAACATGGACCAAACCTGCCCCACGAGAGGTCTCTCCACTGGTTGGTTTGAACATAGGAGGAAGCTTAGATGCCAGGGGGGTTTCTGGCTATAAATTCCTTGCCTCTGGGTCCTACTTAAACGATCAGCATGACTCGGGATAGATTCTCGAGGGGCCCTTATTACTAGTGCAAGGCGAAAACTTGGTGGAAATAAAGTGCATCTTTATGGATTGCGGATATTGTCCCTTTTGAACAAGACTTATATCTCTGATAAATTGCTAATATTAAGTTTACATCTAGGGAACCTGTTTGAAAATTTTTTCGTGTCAGTGCCATATGATTACGTGAACGAACCCTGTCCTTTAAAGAGGCTAATTAAGAAAGTTGTTTTTACATGTCACACCGAAAAGTGATAGGGATAATTAGATAACTAAAGTACGTCGAATGAGGGAAGCGGTAGGGTGGAACCTACAACGGGTCTATCCTACGACAGGGTGGTTCTAGAGAATTGGGATGCTTCTTACAAGATTTTACTGTCGTTAGACCTTTGGGGTAGCGCAGGTTAATTCTCGAATTCATACCATTTTTGGGGACCAGAAGGGGATTATGTCCTACAAATAGAGAGGTGGAGCAATGCATCCCTCTCGTTCCTACTTCTCCTAGGACCCAAAGGGGTATGGACCTGCTTTGAATTGGGTAACTCCACATATAGTAGAGTGACCGGGAAACCTTGACCACCAAGGATTCAAGATTCAGGTCTATCCTAGTAGGTTCGACCGTGAACATTCCGTTGCAAGGCAAACTCAAGAAAACCTAGGCAACAAACCTCGTGACATTCCATGGGAGTGCCGGGCGGCGATGCTTACATTTGTTTCTCAATGGACTACCAAAAATGTGCTTAGAAAGCCAATGGATGGGCATGTTACACTTGGTATGAGAGCCGACCTATGACTAAAACAATTAGGGAGAAAAATCGGGAAGAGTGAGGCAATGTGTTCATTAGAAAATGTTTTTCTTTTTTACTCATTTGTGGATTGCTACCGCTTCGAGACTTACGAGGCATGGAGCAAGTTCCTTGTATTTCATATCATGTTCAGGACAGTTATGAACTCTTCAAGCTATCGCAGACGGTCCCACATGATGGGGATCCTGGATCTTCTCTACAATCCCTCACCACTGTATGTGAAAAGGCATTGGACTTGGAGCGCGGGATACTGCTACATAGACGCCAAACGACTCGCTTATCTTCAAAACAATTTGAAGAGGTTAAAGTGGTTGAAGGACTTGAAGATTATCAAGTTATTCATCTTCCATGAGGCTCATGTGAAATCGACCCTACACATCTGGTGCTAGCAAGTAGATAAAAACTGCTACATCTATGAAGAGGTGGTTAAAATTTTAGCAGCAAACAAAATTAAAGTAATGGGGGGAAATGAACATCATGGCTATCGAAAATAGGGATTTCCTTAACTTCCCATGACTTATTGCTTCCTGAGAACCCATTTTCCCAATCCATACTACTATTTTGTCCCTCTAGCTGATTCCAATAGGGAATTATTAACATGGTGTTAATGTAACTCCTGAGAAAAAAATCATCTAAACCAAACCCTATCTATTCCCGAATAATTGTACTTGAGGCTTACGCTTCCCTATGGTTAAATAAGAATTTAATGTTCATTTGAATGATTGCATAGTTGCAATGGAAAATATGTGCACATTGATTTAAGTTGTATAGGGGTGTGTAAATGCAATCCTAACATGGGAAAGTTTAAATGGTAATCAGATGCAACTCCAAGTGCAGATCCAAAATCATGTTTCCACACAGCCCAGCAGAGGTATAATAGAAGAAGTTACTTCTCAAACAAATTAAACCACCAAAATTTGATGGAAAAGGGAAGACTGTTGAAGCTCTTGCTGAAATATGGATTGAATCCATGGAGAACTATTTTAGTGCAGCCAGAACAACACATGTGAACCAAGCCATGATTGTCAAGCTCAAGCTCACCACTGAGGCTAGGCTGTGGTGGAAGCAATGGTGTAAAGACCAAGCACTCACTAAAAGCACAATAACTTGGGAAAAACTAAAGAAAGTAGTGCAGAGGGAAGATATATGCCACCTGCTTATAGAACTCAGAAGATGAATGACTTCTTTAAGTTGAGATAGTTGGGCCTATCTCTGGAAGCATACTACTAGAAATTTATTTCCTTGCTGAAATATGCCTCCACAATGAGTATCCTCCAATAGGTCTCGAAGTTTTGTGATGGGCTAAATCCACCAATAAACACTCGGTTGGAATCAATGCATCCTTCAGATTTTGCAAGATGCATTGATAAGAGCATGACCTATTGCCCAAGAAGTCTAACCAAAGTCCAGACCTTGGGCTTACAAACACCAGAATTCAAGGATTTCAAGAGCTCAAATTAAAAGGGCGCAAGGATAGGGTCAAGGCCAATGGAAGAAGCCAAGAGAAAATGCAATCAATGACTTTGTCTCCACTCAAAGAAGTAATCAAAGCCTATGTTGTCTCCATTGCAATGAACTTGGGCACTTCAAAAAGAAATGTCCCAAGCTTGGCGGGGACCGCCCTCAAGAAGGGTGATTTGGAGGCCAAGATAGGGCTAGCCATGGCTGTAGTTGTGCAAATTTGGGAAGGGCCAAAACTTCCAATATTACTACTAAAGGATTAGATGAAGAAGAAGATCCGTGCATGAAATCTGAGATTGAGAGGGCAACCGTTCATGCCGCTCTCCATAAGAAGGGGCCAAACCACCAATTCTCGGTACTGATTCAAACACCATCAGACTTCCAGGGTAAGGAATTCAAAACCTTGATTGACTGTGGCATCACTCATTCTTTCATTTCACCAACCTGTGCAAGAAGGTTAAAGATAGCCACTATAGCTACACCCACTTTGCTTGTCGAACTAGCAAATGGATAAGAAATCACCTGCACTAGACAAGCTGCTAAGGTGGAATTTCTACTCAGAAATGAGTCCACAACTCACTACAACAAAAAGGCCTCTTAGACGCACTTTTAGACGCGATTTTTGAATATAAAGAAAATCTTACGGGCGCGTCTACCTGCTCGTCTATTTGTGCGTCTACAAACTTGTGTCTATAATCGCATGTATTAAGGAATTTACACGCAGAAATAGACGTGCAACAGATGCACATATACACGCGTGAATACAAGTGCATTAAAAAACCAAATTTTTTATTTATTTAATTTATTTTATGCGTCTACCAACGCTTCTACCTGGCAAATTAGACGAGCATATAGACACGCCCGTAGACGTGCTTTTACAAGCGCCCATAGACGTGAACGAAAAACAAAAAATCTCCTTTTTTTAAATATATTTATTTTTTAAAAATTTTGAATTATGTAGCGCGTGTACTTTGCATTTTAGATGCGCTTATAAACGCGTGTTTTCTGCAATTTAGACACGCGGATAGACACGCAAAATAAAACTGGAAAAAAAAAACCCCTCCCATACATTAGATTGTGCATTTGGGAAAAAAACAATGGATCTAAAAGCACGAGAATTGAAAATAAAAGTCCATGTATTCATTATAGATCAAAAGAATTTACATGGGGAGTTTAAGTGCTTGCGACCTAAAGCGTGGCCGCAAGCAGTAGGCTCAAAGATGAATAATACATATACAAGAAAACAAGGCCATAGAGGAGGTATGGTGCTCCTCTACGAATCTGAAGAAGACACATCTTCGCTAGCACCACCATGGCTACTAGCGTCGCTATCCCCCTCCTCGCTATGCTCCACATCCGGGTTCGCCTACACACAAAAGATCAAGGTTGCTTACGTACACATGGTGGAGAAAAGTAATAATTAGCTATACTTTTAATAGGAAATTAAGAAAAACATACCTCCTCTGGCTCTGTCGAATCCTCATAGCCCGGTTTTATTGATCCTTAGTGATGAGACCCTCCTCATTGAAGTGAAGCCATGTGGCTGCGCGGTTATGGCCTCGATGGTAACCTACCGCTCTAGGAGTAGGTATCCTACCAACGATAGTAGTCTGCAAAACAATTATGATATATACAAACAATTATGAGACACAATGTATTAGAACAAATTATATGAAAAATTGAAAGAAATATAAATTTTAAAAAACTAAAAATCAAAATATACTTACAAACTCTGCCTCCCACGACTCTCTGCCCGATCTGTAATGCGACAATCCCATGGTTTCCATTTGGAAGCGTCGCACCTTTGCATGCTGGCGACTCTTCACTTTCTCTACTGCTTTCTTCTTGGCTTTCTTCCACTCTATGTGATGGCACATAGGTGGTTGGCTATAGGCTCCATGCCCCTCCTCATGTCTCCGTAGTGAGTCCCTGGCGCATGTCATGAGGTGGGATCTTTTTTTGTGAAGCAAATCCCTCACTTTTGTGCGTCCCCAATCATTCGAGAATTGCTGACCCTCAGGATTTGGGTACCCTCTATGGACTGCCCTCAACACCTCCTGCCACAAGCCGCTTTTCTGATTTTTAAAGTAGACGAAACAATCTTTATACATCGCATGCACGACGCTCCTTATGTACACCATTACATCCCTTCCTTCATCATCATGGAAGATGCCACCAGTATCTGTAACTCTATAGTACTGGCGTACTGGCTCCTCTACGTGATCTACTGGTGAGGGTGATCGCTCGCCAGCTCCTAGGCAACCCCCACACAAGCCTCATCCTCCCCCTCGACTCTCCCTCCTCCCTCTCTGTTGACTACCCTCTACCTCACTGGATGCACGTGCTTCTGTAGATGCACGTGCGTCGGCTGACGCTTATGCTTCAGTCGATGCATGTACAGGTGCTGCACGTGGAGTACCTACAATTGGAGTTTGGAAAGTAGTGCTAGGTAAAGACGTCAGAGGCATTCTAAACATGACGCTGAACACCTCGTCTGCTGTGGGAGAGTGGCCAAGGTGTCTGGTCATCTCTCCCATGAAGCCTTCCCTACTAGGAAAAAGCGAGCTCTATCAAACTATCATGAATTTGATTTGACGAGCTCTCTTTGCGAAGTCAAGCCGGATGTGAATCTTTTACAGCTTATTAAGCTTTCCCCAGGAGTACGCAAGGAATTTAGAAAGATCCTACGTACCGGGTATATCGTAGAACCTTTGGGTATTGCGCGAGTTGGTGATGAATGGTTTGAGCATGCTGAGAAGCATTGCCCAAGGGTTGCAGCCTATGTCGATGGGATATTAGTAGATTATGCCATTGTCGACATGGGATCATCTGTTAACATTATGAGTTCTGAACTGATGGAAAGGTTGGGTCTTGTGATCCAGAAAGATACCTCCACAATTCTCAGAATGGCAGATGATAGTTTGAGACAGCCGGAAGGTTGCATTACTAAGGTCCATGTCACTGTTGCAAATGTAGAATGCCTGTTGGACTTTAGGGTGATTCGTTTTGCAGGCCGTCCAAGTTACCAAGTATTACTCGGACGACCTTGGATCTTGCAAGCGGACTGCCAAGTAGATATACCCGCCAATCGACTAATATTCGGTAGAGGTGCCCAGCGTGTGGTGGTTGATGCTTATCCTGAGTCCCCGCAGAGTGAGAGATCTCCTCTATTTTCTACAGAATGGGAGACACTAGAAGATTTATCTGCCAGTGAGACATCGTCGAGTGATGAGTCCAAAGAGGGATCCACCACGGAAGACATCTATCAGATCACTTTGAACGAGCCGATAGAGGGCCAAGATCGTATAAGAGATGCAAATGTTATTGAGCTAGACCTTGGTACGCCTGATGATTCGCAGCCAATCAAATTAGGTTCTATGCTCAGCACAGCAGAAAGAGAGGACTATGTGGCCTTGATCCAGGAATTCCGTGATATCTTTGCCTGGAGTTATGATGAGTTGAGAGGCATTCCTCCTAGTCTTGCTGTTCATACAATTCCGTTGAAAGAGGGCAGTCGTCCTGTATGGCAGAAAGTAAGGCGTATGCCTTTCGAACTAAGGGACGGGCTGTTTGAAGAGTTACAGAAGCTTCGAAAAGCGGGTTTGATTTTTCCTATGCAATACACGGAATGGTGTTCGCCGGTTGTGATAAGAAAGAAGAAGAATAATCAAATCTGATTATGTGTAGACTTTAGGGAGTTGAATAAGCAGACAGTTAAGGACTACTACCCATTGCCATTTATTGACCAGATTTTGGATCAATTAGCGGGTAGGGAGATATATTCGTTTATGGATTTCTTTGCAGGATACAACCAGATGGCAATTGCAGAAGAGGACAAGTTGAAATCAACTTTTATCACTGTATTTGGTACTTTTGCATACCATGTGATGGCCTTTGGTTTATGCAATGCGCCTAGTTTGTGGCAACGAACAGCAAATAAGACATTCGGTGACATATCCCCTGAAGAGTTGAAGGTGTTTATTGATGACTTAGGGGCCGCCACCGTGAGAGGAAGGCAGTTGATCATTTTAAGAAAATGCTTCGAGCGCTGTAGACAATTTTGCATCACCCTAAACCCACAGAAGTGTGTTTTTGGAGTAATTATGGGCTATTGCTGGGTCATGTGGTCAGTTCGGTAGGAATTGTGACAGACCCCGAGAAGGTTAAAGTTATAGTTGCCATGGGTCCACCACGCACTCCGAAAGAAGTTCATAGCTTTCTGTCTTCGGTTGGTTACTACCGTAGATTCATCAACGCCTTAGCAGAAAGAACGTTGCCGCTTACAAATTTATTGTCCTTTAGCTGTTCATTTGTATGGGGTGACCCTTATAAGGTAGCATTCGAGGATGTGAAACAAGAGCTAGCAAGAGCACCCGTTTTAAAAGCACCTAAAAGAGGTGAGGTGTTCTATATATTTTCAGCAGCCACCATGTATAGTATCAGCTGTTGTTTAGCCCAAATTTGGGAACAGAAGTGGTACCACCCGATTGCTTTTGCTAGTCGAAAGCTGGGGGTATCCGAAATTAATTATACCTACATGGAGAAGTTGTGTCTAGCGATGGTCTTTGGGACCAAGAAATTCAGGCATTATATTCTGTATGAGAAAGTCGTGCTTTATACGAAGGCAGAGGGACTTCGATTATTGATGAATAAGCTACAGCCGCCTAATCGTCTAGCAAAGTGGTTGATCACTTTGCAGGAATTTGATTATGAAATTAGGAGTAAGCCACAAAGGTTGCAAGGCATCGTGGAATGTCTTGTGGACTTTGGGGAGCCGAAAGAATCTATGGCTGAAGGTAGTGACATGGAGTTGTTATTTAAAATAGATACGGCATCTATTCCCTCCTGGTATGCTGCAATAACGCATTATTTATCAACAGGAGAGGCGGGATCCAAATTATCTAAAGCTAAGAGAAGGAAAATTAAGCAGCAAGCGTTAAAGTTTGCTTTGATCGCAAGTACATTATATCGGCAAGGGGTTGATGATATCTATCGCCGGTGTGTGATGCTTGAGGAGGTGCCATTCATTTTGGAAGAGTGCCATGATTCTGCTTGCGGTGGCCATTTTGCTGGACGGCTTACAGCACAAAAGGCTTTAAGAGCAGGTTATTGGTGGCCTGCCATCTTCCAGGATGCGTTTACGTATGTTAAGAGATGCGATATTTGCCAACGACATGATAGTCGAGAGAATAGGAAACAACCACTCACCCCTATTATGGCGATACTTCCATTTGAGAAGTGGGGAATAGACTTTGTGGGTCCTATTACTCCATCATCGACTACACAAAAGAGGTACATCATTGTAGCAACTGACTATTCACAAAGTGGTCAGAAGAGATGATGCTAAAGAAACTGTTAGTTTCCTTTTAGAGCAGATAATATGCCGGTTTGGTCCGTCGAAAGAATTAGTGTCGGACCGCGGAACCCATTTCCTGAATAAAGTGATTAAAGGTTTGACAGAGATGTAGCAAATCAAGCATAACAAGACAACCCCATATAATCCGCAAGCCAATGGGCAAGTTGAAAGCACCAACAAGAAGCTTGTGGGCATCCTGTCCAAAATTGTATCGGAAAAGAAACGGGATTGGGATAAAAAGTTATACGTGGCAGTGTGGGCTTATAATAGGACCTTCAAACGAGCCACTGGCCATACCCCGTTTAAGTTAGTATATGGGGAGGAGTGTGTCTTGCCTTTAGAAATTGAGCTGCCGACTATTCGCTTTGCCATCAATCATTCTTTGAGCGATGAAGACGCACTTTTTGAGGGCTTGACGACACTGGCACATTTAGATGAGCTTAAGCTGCAGAGATTATTGCACCAAGAAGTGGCGAAGCGCCGAATGAAGTAGCTACACAACCTCAAAGCCAAGAAATACACCTTCAAGAAAGGACAGCTTGTTCTGTATTATGATGCACGACGTGAATTATTTCCAGGCAAGCTAGAGCCCAAATGGGATGGGCCCTATAGGATCGTTAGAATAGGAAAGAATAAATCCACAGTCTTGTTAGCTGACCTTGAGGGGATAGAATTTAAAAATAAGGTTAATCTTAATAAGATTAAACCTTATTGTTTTTTATTGCACTAATGCTATGACTGCCTTGCAGGTCTAGGCGAGATCGATCAAACATCTGCAAGGAAATCGTGATAGAGGTTGATGGGTCGTCTGATCCCTTATTTAGAACACCCATATTTGGAACAGAGGTATCATCCGGGAAAGCTCATTTGGTGGAGCAAAGGATACAAGGTAATTGAGCAAGAAGGCGGGACATTTATTTGGGAGATCAAGGTCTTCTGCCATCACTGCCTACAAATTTTGACGAGCATCCCTGTTGAATTCAATGATGATGGAGGGATGGAGCCTACAGTCCACCCGTTGAATATGCTGAATTTCGATTACCATAATTACGAGTAGAGTTCCGGATGGCGGGATATGTAAACCCTTTATGGACGTGCACCTTGTACTTTGATGGGGCATCCAGGGGTGCATGCAAAAAAGGAAGTGTAGGAGTTGTCATCTGAGACCCCCGATGACGCATTGTCATGAAGTTAGCTGCTTATCTCGGGGTGAATTTTACCAATAATATGGCAGAATACAAAGCCCTGATAATGGGTTTGAATATTGCAAAGAAGGGTGGTATCCGCCAGTTATTGGTGAAAGGGGACTCTTAGTTGGTTTTAAAACAACTTAATGGGACGTACATTGTACGAAACCTCATCCTTTGCATGTACCATCATACTGCCATAGCCCTGCTAGACGAATTTGATAGAGTGTCTTTTCAGCTGATTCCACGGCATTGGAATCAATTTGCCGATTCTTTGGCTAATTTTGCGTATGAAGAAGACCTCTTCTTTAATTGTGGCCCTTGTCCCGATATATCTATTGATGGTGAGACAGGACTTGGTCGTTTGTGGGATATGCTTTCTGAACATGCCCTCTTTGGCAGACGATGGTTGATCTGGGTGATGTAGAGGGCAAGCGAGACTCATCTGCCTTTATTATCTTGGACCCACAGACTGATTAGACGACATGTGATGCGAACACCTCTTGCGATATACACAGGAGGGATGGGTCATAATTTAATGCACCTAGTTTAGGGCTACAAGCCCTGTTCCCCTGGGAATGGTATGCTTTGATGTCTATCATAGTTGTTTCCAGGAGGATGTTATGCGTAGTATTGTTTGATTTCATTAGGCCAAGAGGGCCGATTCAGTTTTGTAGTGAAGTGTTTGATTTCATTAGGCCAAGAGGGCCATTTCCCTGTCTAGTGCGGGAGCGTTTAATCGGGTTTTTGTTTTACGTGTTGTGCTGGACAGGTTTCGTGTTCGTGGAATTTGGTGGAGCTTGGAGGTGGTGCGCAGATCGGACGCAGATAGCTCACGTGGTGAATCCCGGAAGGTCCCCAAGAACAAAGTACTCTACTTTTTAGCACAAAAACCCATGTAAAAGCAAGCACGACATGAGACAAGAGACAAATTGGGTTCAATCTCCCCCATGCCTTGTGTGAGCGCTTCACAAAGCATGTATTTAATGTATATTTCCAATCTTTATGCTCAAAAATAGCCCAATTACAAAAATATGACAAGCTTTTAGCTTTTGAGTTTGCTTTCTACCAAAAATAAGAAAATAAAGCTAATGGACGGTGCCCATAGAGTCTGGCACGCCCAATCTCAATGTCCAAATAGAAATAACATATCCAGGCGCATAAGCGCATACAAAATAATAATAAATAATCAATGTCTCTATAGACATAACAAAATATAGGCGTGGCGCCTATCAAAATATAGTCCAAAGGTCGAAAACCCGCTAGACTCCAATGCTTTCCTCCGCCACTGCTGCTATCTCTACACATCAACTGAAGCATTCACAATCGTTAGTAAAATAACACAATTAAACCGACAAAAGTGAATACCTAGCAGTCTTCAGCTACATAAATAAATCAACTCGTTAGAAATAAATCCTAACCTTAATTTATTACGAGTGCGCACTCTAAACTCATAAACGTTTATTAATTTAATATGCATTTTGCGGAATCACCCGCTATGGAATCACCCATGTACACACTAAATTAATGAAACGCCCGAAAAGGACAGGCGTCCCCATCAACTTCTTGCACAAAGAATCCTCTTTGCGTATGAGCCCCGGTCATCTAAGTTTACGGAATCCACCGTAAAACCTCACGGAATCCACCATGGAATACCGTGGAATATGCCTCCTGGCATTGAAATTATTTTGAACTAATTTTTGCCAATCAGAATAAAAAGTAATATCCTGGTGATATGTGTCTTTCATGGCAATCAAAGAATCAAAAGATATAATAGAAATGTTATGAATTGCAGGTCTTCTACTCAATGCATCAGTAACTACATTTTCTTTTCCAGGTTGGTATTGAATGATAGGATGGAAACTTTGAATGAATGAAGCCCATTTGATATGACGGTCAGAAATTTGAGGTTGGCTAAGTAGATGTCTAATGCTTTGCTGGTCGGTCTTTATCATGAATTCTGAACCCATCAAATAATGCTTCCATTGTTTTAATGCTTGTACAACTGCTAAGAGTTCCTTGTCATAAGTGGAATATTTAAGCTCAGAGGGTTTCAGCTTAGAACTAGAATATGCTATTGGATGGTTGTCTTGCATTAGCACGGCTCCTATTCCTGATCCGCTAGCATCGGTCACAACTAAAAAGAATGGTCTGTTAAAGTCAGGTAATTGTAGAACAGGGGCATTGGTTAATGCACGTTTAAGTAAATCAAAGGATTTGTGCTGATTTTCAGTCCAATGATAAACAATGCCTTTCTTAAGAAGTTTGGTCAGTGGTAAAGCAAGTAATGAGAAATTACGTACAAACTTCCTATAGAAACTAGCAAGACCAAGGAATGAGCGTAATTCATGTACATTTTTAGGAACAGGCCAATGCAATATTGCATCAATTTTCTTAGGATCAACTTTTATTCCTTCTTTTGATACAATATGACCTAGATATTCTATTTCTGTCTTAAAGAATTCACTCTTGTCAGGATTTGCAAACAATTGATTTTCTTTCAGTAATTGAAAAACTAATGATAAATGCTCATAATGCTCTTTTTCACTTTGACTGAACACTAAAATATCATCAAAGAAAACAATGACACAATATTGATATTTTAGAAAAATACGGTTCATCATTCTACTGAAAGTAGCAGGTGCATTAGTTAATCCAAATGGCATAACTAAGAATTCATAATGGCCAAACTGTGTCCTGAATGCAGTCTTAAATATGTCGGATCTATCTAACCTCACCTGATGGTATCCAGATTTAAGGTCAATTTTACTAAATATAGAAGATCCTTGCAGTTTGTCCATAAGGTCATCAACTCTAGGTATAGGATACCTATTCTTTACAGTAATCTTGTTTAATGCTCGGTAGTCAATACACATCCGATAAGTATTATTCTTTTTCTTGACTAAGAGCACAGGTGCACCAAATGGAGAACTGCTAGGTCGAATTAAACCTCTATTTAGTAATTCTTCTACTTGACTCTGGATTTCTTTTTGCTCTATTTGATTGTGCCTATATGGGGCTTTGCAAGGTGGTTGTGTGCCAGGTATTAGGTCAATCTTATGGTCTTCTGGACGTGATGGAGGTAAACCTGGTGGTAGGTCTTCTGCAAAATAGTCCTTAAAATATGCAAGAAATTCCTTATGCCTAGGGTGCATATGAGTTTCTTTTGCGTGCAATTCATTCACCCAAATGAGATATGATTTAGTATTCTTGCGTAGTGCACGTTTTGCTTGAGTATGCGAAAGCAGTGGAAATATATGAGATGCATGCATACCAAATAATGTAATAGATTTTCCTTGAAAATTAATATTCATTGTGTGTGTGGAATAATCTATATTGGGATCATGTTGGTGTCTCCATGGCATTCCTAGAATAATGTCGCTAGATTGTAATGGGACAACTAAGAAATTTCTTCTTTCAATATATGGACCAATTTGAATTTCTAAATCTTGAACTTCTTGTGTGCCATTGTACCTAGTGCCTAAAAATGCAGCTTTTATGCGATAATGCGTAGGTACAGTATGCAATTTCAATTCCTTTACCAATTTTGCTGAAATAAAGTCATGGGTACTACCGTCATCATGCAATATAATTCTTTCTTTTCCATGCACCATACATTTCATAGTCAACAATGAATGTGAAGTAGGCATACCTGGTAAAGTGTCGGAAGTAGTAGTAGGATCATCTTCATCTTCAGTGAAATCTGGCATATCCTCATGCTCGTCTTCGTCCATAGCTCCAAGGTAGTTGATATGTGCTGATGGCTTCTTTGAATGACAATTTGCTGCAAGATGCCCTGGCTGGTGGCACTTGTAGCATACGATGGGCTTGGCTTTGGTCACATTATTTGCAATGGCTGGGAGTCTGGGTATATTTGGATTTGCTTGTGGAATAGGCTTAGGATTTGGATTGACAGTGGATGGTAATGCAGGTGGTTTAGGCCAATTCTTGCGGAAAGATGGTGATGAAAAACGACCTGGATTAAATCTTCTGAAATTGGAATTGAATTGTTTAGATCCATAATTACCGTTTGCTTGGAATGGCTGTGGTCGTCGATCTCTTCCACGTAACTTATCTTCAGTGTCGTGAGCTAAGGAGATGGCGTCTTCAAGGGTAGCAGGCTTGAACATATTCACCTCAGCGTAGTAATGTCCAAGAAGTCCAGACATATACTTCCGCTTATGTGTCGTCTCTGGTACGTCTTCAAGCATGCGTAGCTGTAGGAGTGCATTCCAAAAACGCTCTGTATACTGTGGAATAGGCTCACGATCGCGCTGTTGAAGTAAATCCCATTGCTTGATAGCCTTCTCATGAAATTGCGGTGGAAGGAAATTTTGCATGAACTTCTTCTTGAAATCTTCCCATGTAACAGGACATTCTATGCTCTTGCGGACTACAGTCCACCAAAGTGATGCTCTATCTATCAGATGATTAGTAACACACTTGATTTTATCTTTCTCGGGATAAGTTTCCTCATGGAAATAGTCATCAAACTGGCTAATGAATGATAAAACAGTCTTTCCTTCTCTTATGCCATTGAAAGTGCGAAACTTGAAACTTCGTTTACTTATCTTGGATTCCTTGCGAATGGTTTGTGCTTCAAGAGTGGCGTCGATGGTACGGCGAATCAGATCTTGAGCTTGTGGTTCTTCTTTGTCAGTGGACGCTCCTTGTAGCTTTGTCAATTGCGCTTGCAAGGCTTGCCTAGCTCTTCGCTCTTCTTCCAATTGCAACATGATAAGATCCAGCTTTTGTTCCATGGCAGGCTCGGGTAGATCGTCTTCAGCCATAGGATCATCCATATGTGGGGTAGTCATCTTGTAAAACTCAACAAACCTTTCTCACTCAAAATCAGTTAGCGGGATGAGCGTAGCTCAAATTTGGGGTTACAAGGCTATGTATTTTTGGGTATTTTCTTCTTCAATTTTCAGAAATTCTGCAATATTTCTGTCTCCGTTTGCTGAAAGTACTTCAACGCTTGTAGATAGGTAGAACAGCTTGCTGCGAACAACTTTCCAGTTCAGAGTTTTTGCATACGAACTAGTCTTCTATGAGTTTTAAGCGTTAGTCAGTTCTGATTTAGTCTGACTTGCAGAGTTGCAGACTTAGCAGACTTGCAGAGTTGTTGACTTGCTGGACTTAGGCCGACTTGTAGAACTTGCAGTACTTGATTCCAAGTGACTTACTGAACTTGACTTCTGGAGTGCGAGACTCGGAGTTTACAGACTTGTTTGCCTTAATTGACTTGCAGAGTTTGAAGTGTCTTAAGCTTAATGAGTTAAGCTTAAGCTTAATAAGCTTAAGTTATGGAAAGAAAGAAGTATGGCAGCAGCACGTCGTCAATTTTCGTGGGGGGGGGGTCGTTTTTGCCCGCGCGGATTTTTCGGGGCCTCCTCTTGCCAGTCGACTTGATAATTGTGAAGCTTTATAAGCTTCTTAAGCTTAAGATTAAGCTTTAAGGTAATAATAAACTTGATTATGAAAGATCTTATCTCTGTTTGCAACGACTTGATGAAGAGAATGGATGAGTGGTCCTCCGCCGACAGAGCCTGGTCCTTCGCGATCTGACAGTGGAAATAGGGGTTCTTGATCGCCAGAAGTCTGCCTGTATCGACGGTTCGCGACGAGATTGACTGTAGAGGCCGTTTGTTCCTGGAGCTCCGCCTTCGCCCGAGGTTGGTAGCGATTGGAAGCCCTTGATCTCTGCTCCGCTCTGATACCACTGGTGCGCAGATCGGACGCAGATAGCTCACGTGGTGAATCTCGGAAGGTCCCCAAGAACAAAGTACTCTACTTTTTAGCACAAAAACCCATGTAAAAGCAAGCACGACATGAGACAAGAGACAAATTGGGTTCAATCTCCCCCATGCCTTGTGTGAGCGCTTCATAAAGCATGTATTTAATGTATATTTCCAATCTTTATGCTCAAAAATAGCCCAATTACAAGCATTCACAATCGTTAGTAAAATAACACAATTAAACCGACAAAAGTGAATACCTAGCAGTCTTCAGCTACATAAATAAATCAACTGGTTAGAAATAAATCCTAACCTTAATTTATTACGAGTGCGCACTCTAAACTCATAAACGTTTATTAATTTAATATGCATTTTGCGAAATCACCCGCTATGGAATCACCCATGTACACACTAAATTAATGAAACGCCCGAAAAGGACAGGCGTCCCCATCAACTTCTCGCACAAAGAATCCTCTTTGCGTATGAGCCCCGGTCATCTAAGTTTACGGAATCCACCGTAAAACCTCACGGAATCCACCGTGGAATACCGTGGAATATGCCTCCTGGCATCAGGAGGAGCCTTTGCTGCGATGGAAGCTTCTTGTGGCCAATCCAGGTGATATCTCTCCTTTACGAGTACCTTTCTTTCCTGTTATATGTGTATTTGTACTTGTCGAGGGGATACATTTTTGTTGGGGACCGGAAACCAAGGCATGAAGTCCCAGGTTTAGGCTAAGTATGTTTGAGGGAGGTCGGAGTAGTCATTGCCTCCTGTAAAGACATTGTCAGGCATCGAAAGACCTGTTTTAGAAGGAAGTCCTAGTGGCCCTGTTTTGCTAGCCTGCTAGGCAGCCGTTCTAGGAGTTCTTGTTAGTAGTGAGGCAGTTAGAGAAGCCTGCCAGAAGCTAATAATGATGATGCCAAGAAACTCTGTACATCCTAAAAGATGAATATAAATACGAAGGTGTGTAAAGGTCGGAGTAGTCATTGCCTCCTGTAAAGACATTGTCAGGCATCGAAAGACCTGTTTTAGAAGGAAGTCCTAGTGGCCCTGTTTTGCTAGCCTGCTAGGCAGCCGTTCTAGGAGTTCTTGTTAGTAGTGAGGCAGTTAGAGAAGCCTGCCAGAAGCTAATAATGATGATGCCAAGAAACTCTGTACATCCTAAAAGATGAATATAAATACGAAGGTGTGTAAAAAGGGGTTCTAACCCCTATCCCAAGAAAAGAAAAGAAATGAAAATATATAAGCAGTTGATCATTGCCTTGCGAAGGCCTGGTAGGTTCCTGGGGACGAATCAGACCCGGGGCCGATACCTTGTCTTCCTAGGGATGGCTTCTTGCTGGAAAAAAAAATGACAAAACAAGGAAGGTTGGAGCGAAAATAAAAGTGAGCGTTAGAAAAGGATTAAGTGTCGCCTTGCGAGGGCTTGGTAGGTTCTTGGGTGCCGAGACAGGTCCTGAGACCGATGCCCTGTTCTCCTTGGGTCACTACGCTCAGCTCCCTCCTTTTTACATGCCCAAGTATGTTCATCCAATACAAACCCTAAAAGAAGACATGTACTGAAAGAAAATACTCTTTGATCAGGCTATAGGAGTCCTCGCCTTGTAGGAGCTCCTAGTTGTGTTGTCTTTAGTTGGTAAGTAGTGCAGACTACCACTTAGGGTAACCTCTTTGATAGGTTTTTTTAGTTTGGCTGTGTTGGAGCAGCTGGTTAGTGACTCACTTCGGATCTTCTATTAGATGATGCTAGGCCTACTCCTTGTGGATGTCATGCCTTGGTTCTGTCCAGGGGTAGGGGGAGCATTGTGCTGAGTTTTATTATATATTTGTTTTGTATCAGTTTGATGCTTCTTTGGTTGGTTATGTGCAGATATGTTCGTGGATTCGACGGGCTGAGTCGCCCTATCCCATGGTCGCTAATGAGAGCGGAATTTAGGTGACGGGGAGTGCTTAAAAATAGCTAAAAATTATGAATATCAAGGGAAAAATATTCAATGTCAAAGGCGGCGGCTCGATCTAGGACGATTTTAAGCGTCAAAGTGCTTTAAATGTGCGGGTTGGCAAGAGTTACTGGCCAATGCGAGATGCCAAGCCGGACGCCCAGGATTTTTCAAAGCTTAATTCGGAGTCCGGACAGGGAAATGGCCACAAAATGGCAAAGATATGAAAAGGTGGATACTTGGGAGGCCAAATTTGAGCATGCCTTTTGAGTTTGGACCCCCCCCCCAAAAATTTATACACCTTATGAAGCAAAAAAACGTGGAGAGAGAATGAAGAGGGATGAAAAAACGTGATCAACAGAGGGCGTCGTTTTTTTCGCCATGGATGGAGAGAGGGCATCATGGATGTTACAAACACCCTACCTAATGGATTATGGGGCTTCATTCCCTCCTGTCTGTGGATCTTATCGCCGTCCTTCGCTCCTCAATTGATGGCCTGAATGCTGAGATAGAAATCTAGTCTTTCTCTCTCCTCCCTCTCTCTCTTCTAAGAGGGAAGTTCATGTGGAAAGAAGAAGGAAGAAGAAAGAATGGTGGAGGCTTGTCCGGCATGGATCGGATTGCTCCACGGGCTGGAAATGGTGATTTGTGATTGTGCTAGACATGAAGTGCCGCTGATTTTCAGATTTGCAGCCATGGACATGAAACCCGAAACACGCAAATAAGCAGTAATTCAATCTTTTCAAAGGAAATTTGAGATTTCATGGCTTTTGATTGATAAAATGTTGTTCGTGTGGGCTAAAAATTGTTTATGTTGCTGTTTTCCATGAGTACTTGCTGATCATAATCAAAAAACCAGAAAAATATGCATCTTGTGGCTCAAAATAATACACTAAAACACGTAAAATATGGAAAATCAAGGGAAAATGATATTTTTGGACATAAAAATAAAAAAATGAATAGGAACACCAACTAAATTTTCATTTTTGTTGCAAGAAGGAACTAAGGACCACAGCCCATAACCTATTTTGAATTTTTGGTAATAAAATAATGCAAAAAATAAGGAAAAATACAAGGAAAATAGAGAAAAATCACTAAAAATAGGGAAAAAATGCATTTTGGGTGTGGAAAATTAATGAAAATTAAGAGCAATGTTTGTGAATGTTTGTGGGGACTGAAGCATGAGGATTTGCCTCAGTTCAACCCCACCTTCTTGTTCTAGTGTGTTTTTCACGCTTTCTACACATAAAATGATGGCAAAATACCCTATAAATCTATACAACAATGCAACATTTGATTGATGGGAGGGTAGAGTGGTTAAAGTGTGTCTAAATGTGGAGTAAAATGATGAAAAGATTGCTGTTTTTGTTTGCATGCCATATAGGTCGGTGAATAATTATAAAATAAGGGCCTAGTAGCACGAGGGTTCCCTTGGTGCTAGGTTCGTGCAACGCCGCATAAGAACGGTAGTTAAAAATCATTGAAAGGATGTTTTCCGCATGTGCACAATATCGATTTTATAATTGTTTGAGCACTTGGCATCCACAATATGCATAAATCATGGAAATATTTAAAGGTATCAGAAATCCTAGATGCACAGCAATTGTTTTCATTAGGACATTGACCCACGTTGAGTGAGAGACAGGACACCCTAAGCCATAGGCTAGTCGTGAGGTCTAGGAAAAAGAGAAGTAAGGACAATGGTACATTCCTGTATACGATTAAATGGTACCTTGAGTGGATTTTATGCGAAATGTTTATATGTTGAGCGACGCATCGAGGGGCCAATCCCCAAGGTGTAGGAGAGTCACAGAGGGGTGGCGGCACTCAGCCGTTGGAGGACCCCCTATGTCTGTGCTTTGTGCCATTAGGCAATGTGTAAGGGACTCCCTCTGAGGAGTAGTGGGTGAGAGAAGAGTGGACTACAAACAACGTATTACAAACGCAATGTTTAGGAAGGCAGAGATTTTGATAGACGCTCCTGGCCGCGAGACCGAGGGGTTGTCTTATGCGTAGTGACGAGGCCCGGCTAGTGCATGAGCCAGTGCCGGCCCGGTTTTTGGTCCATCAACGCGTCTGAAGGCATGTCTATATTAGCGTCTATTTACGCGGATATATAGACGCAAAATTCACGTCTATTTACACGCTCTTTTACACGCACATATAGACGCAATGATAGACGCGCCCGACTTTGCGCATCTAACATGTGCGTCTATGCCTCATTTCTATTGTAGTGACTGTTAAGTTCAGAGTAATGAATCTAGGTGTCCATGAATGTCTTCTCGGGATGGATTAGCTAATCCCCAATGATGCTCACATTCATTTTGGAAAGGGTCAAGTCTCCTTTTGGAATCCTAAGGGTGAGCTAGTTACAACACAAGGTGTAGCAAGTAAACCAAAGATCGAGCTACCTAAGACAATGCAAATAGTTCAAGGAATAAGGAAGGGATTACCATCTACCTGAATAGGCTAAACAAACCAGATCAAATAAAGGACATCAATGAAAAACCATCATGGCTAAAGGAGTATGTGGATGTGTTCCCAGAAGAATTGACTGAATTACCACTGCCTAGGATAGTGGATCATGAGATTAAGCTAATCCCAAGAGCTACTTCAATTGCGAAAAGGCCCTACAAGATGTCCATTCTTAAAGCCATTGAGTTAAAGGAACAACTCAAACAGCTACTAGACCAAGGGTACACACGTCCCAGCAGTTCTCCTTGGGGAGCTTCAGTCTTGTTCCAAAAGAAGAAGAATGGTACACTTCAACTTTGCATCGATTATAGAGGCTTGAACCAAGTAACATCAAGAACAAATATCCCATTCCAAGGATAGATGAGTTACTCAATCGACTGTAGGGAGAAAAAATCTTCTCCAAGATTGATTTGAGGTCAAGGTATTATCAGATCCACGTCAAGGATGAGGATATTCCAAAGATGGCATTCAATACCAGATATGGTCATTTTTATTTCACAATAATGTCTTTTGGATTGACTAATGCCCCCACCACCTTTAACAGACTAATGCACAACATTTTAAGACCACACCTAGATGATTTTGTACTCGTCTTCTTTCATGACACCTTGGTTTATTCCAAGGAGGAGGCGAATCATGAGTCCCAAGTTCGCATCATCCTTGAGACCATGAGGACTCATAAGCTCTAGTGTGTCTTCCTAAAAAGGAAAATTGAATATCTCAGATTTATTGTGTCAAATGAAGGGATCTCTATAGACCCTACCAAGGTTAAGGATGTCCAAGAGTGGTCTCCATGGGCTACTATTAAAGAAGTGCATAGCCTTCTTGGATTAACACGTTGGTATAGGATCTTCATTAAGGATTATGCTTTAATCACAACACCCCTCACAAATTTGCTTTAAAATCCAAGTTGCCATAGTGTGGATGCCCTATAAACAATCAAGTTTTGATCAACTCAAGCATAGCTTGGTGACAACACCAATTCTGAAGCTCTCTGACTTAAGCAAGGAATTTGAAGTTGCCATGGATGCTAGCACACTTGCACTGGGCTGTGTATTAATACAAGAAGGTCATCCCATAGCTTATTCTTCGCGAAAGCTAAAAACCCATGAGAGGATTTATGCCACCCATGACCTGGAACTGCTAGTAGTGATCCACGCCCTCAAACTTTGGCGACATTACTTGCTTGGTAACAAGTTTTCTTTGGTCACTGACCATAAGAGCCTTAAATGGAACTTCACCCAGATCGACCTCAACATGAGGCAATGTCGTTGGATAGAAGTTCTATAGGAGTATGATTTTGAGATCAAGTATTGACTCGGCAAAGAGAATGTGGTCACTGACACTGTAAGTCGCAAGGCGTTCCTCAACTCTCTTATCATGGAGGAACCCTCAATGGCCAAATCTTTGGCAACTATGGTGTCAATGCCTAGCAACCCTATCCTTCAACTAGCCAAGGAAGAAGCTAGCCATTATCTGGAATATCTAGAGATGATAAAGGAAATTTTAGAAAAGGACCAAAGCCCAAGACTTAAGGTCAAATATCAATAATTGTCTCTCAATGAAAGACTTGTCTATCTTAGGACAAGATTATGCATACCCTTGAGCAAGAAACTCAAACAGAGAATACTTTGGGAAGCACATGACTCCCCCTTTTCAAGCCATCCTGGATATGTCAAGACCCTCAACACGGTTAGAAAGATCTACCATTGGGGAAGTCTTAAGGGTGATGTGCTCAAATATGTCACGGAATTTTTGTCTTGCTAGCGCATTAAGGCAGAACATGTCAAGATGCCTGGGAAGCTGCAACCTCTCGACATCCCCCAAATGAAGTGGAAATTTATCAACATGGATTTTGTTCTTGGGTTACCCTCAGTGTAAGGGGGCTACAACTCAATTATGGTTATAGTAGACATGCTCACCAAGGTTTCACACCTCATCCTAGTCAAGACATATTATAAATCTTCAGATATTTCCAGACTATTCATCAAGGAGATATTGAGGCTCCATGGATTGCCTAGAAGGATCGTTAGTGACTGCAACTCCCTCTTCACATCTCACTTCTGGAATGGGTTATTCAGGGCCATTGGGACTCAACTCTATTTTAGCACAGCCTATCACCCTCAAATTGATAGCCAAATAGAGAGGGTCAATCAAGTCATTGAAGTTATCCTTAGAGCTTATTGATGTTACAAACCCAAGAAATGGATTCAATATCTACCATTAGTAGAGTTTTCCTATAATGCTTTCTACCAACAAAGCATTCAAATGACACCTTTTCAAGCATTGTATGGGCATGATTTTCATACCCCATTGAACTTTTCAGATCCTACTTTAAGAGTAGAAGATTCTAAGAAAATGCTCAAGGAAATGGATGAGCAGGTTAAGGCCATCAGAAAGACTTAGAGCCACCAAGGATAGGCAAAAATCATATGCAGATCTAAATAGACAAGAGCAACTCTTCAATGAGGGAGACATGGTTTTTATTCATGTACGGCCCAAGAGGAGTTCCCTATCATTGGGGGAATTTAAAAAATTGAGTCCAAGGTATTGCGGATCCTACAGGATCCTCAAAAGCCTAGGGCCTAATTCCTACAAACACCAACTCCCTAAGAATGTAAAGGTTCACAATGTATTTACTAAAGAAATATGTATCCAATCCTAGCCATGTACTCGATGATCAACAAGTTTTAATGCATGGCCAAGGAGTCCTTGAGCTCTGGCCAACTAGAATCTTGGACATTTGAGAAAAGAGATTGAGGAGTAGAATCCTCAAGGAGTACCTCATCCAGTGGAAGGACTTTCCAAAAGAAGATACCACATGGATTGATGAGAGTACTCTCAACCAACAATACCCCCAATTCCTTTCGAGATGAAGACATCTCGATTCCTTATGGGGAGGAGCATATAACATTTTCGGCGTATGACCTCCCCCCTAATTAAATGAATTTTTTAATTAAAAAAGGGAAATAAATCTCCCTACTCACATCGCCAACTGGCAGACGGCAAGGGGGGGGATGGGGGTTGCTGTCGTAAATCAAAGTAGGAGGGGAGGGCTACTACATGCCATTGGAGAAAGCAGGGGGGATGCCGCATGCCATTGGAGGAGGCAGGGGGAGGCTGTTGCGTGTCGTTGGAGAAGGCAGAGGGGGGCTGCCATTGACGACATGCACAGGAAGAGGGAGCTCAGCTGGTAGAAGACGACGTGAGTGGAAGGCGCTCGGGGGGCTCACTATATATATATTCTCTATATAACGTGCGTTCATGGCCTATTTATAAATATCATAATCTATTAATTTTTCTTGAATAAAACACAACCCTTTTCTATTCAATTTGTAAGTAACCCCTTTATATGACACCCTTCTGTATGTAAAAACGGTATAAAAATTGTGTTTTAAAAACCCCTTTTTTTGAACTCACGTTATATATACATATATTCATGAGTGACCCCCCTCCCCGAGGGGGGGCATAACGACTACTCCTTCTTTTCCTTCCCCATTCTTTGCATGGCCGCCCTGTTGGGAGTAGAGGGGGGGCCCATACCTTACTAAATTTCCCCCCAATACCCTATAAAAAGGGCTTAAGCATGGAGAAGAGGGAGATTAGAGCTGATGGCCCTACACTCTACATGTTGTTTGGCTAGAGAGAGAGAGAGAGAGGGAAATTTTTTTCCCCTCTTTGAAGACTTTCAAACTTGCCGTCTTTCTTTCCCCCCTCTTAGAGAGGGTTCTCATGGACAAATCCGTTCCACAAGGATTTGTCTCTCTCGTAACCTGGGTGCGTAGTCATGAAGGAAAATTCGAGTTATACGATGCCTCCCAAGTGAAGTAAGGTTCAATCGAGCATGAATCTCACTTCAACCGATGCAGCGGTGAGTCAAGGAACCGTGACGCTTGGTAACCAAGTACTGAAAAATGGGTTGTTAAAACGCTTATGCATATTCGTCATTAAGCAGAAATATTCTTTCTTTTTGCATCACAAAATTGGTTAAATTGAAAAGGTAGGGATAAAAGATTGAATTAAGTCCATGACAATCGTAAGTGCTACAATAATAGGTTAAGTATGTTTAGGTCATTGCAACAATAAGCCGAGTTTTGGGCTCCTATAATCCTTTAGAGAGATGTAGCTTGCACATGCATTAGGTCAATGACTTCGTGTTCCTCGTACAAAAGAAAAAAACAAGCCTTTATTTATAAATTGCATAAGTGAATCGATAAATCCTATATGGGGCTTAACTCAACTTATTTAGGATTAAAGGTAATTGAGCCAATCTATTTTTACTTCATAAGTGGACCATGAGACAAGTAAAACACTCACTGGCATCTATTCCAAATCTAGCCTCGATAAAGCTGAAACAACCTTGATGATATCACCTTTAACCATGACGCAATCTAGCATTAATACAAGAGGTTTGAGTGTCGTTTCTTCCAATGACAAGAATCCTAGATTAAAGACTAGCAAGCTAGGATAGCTTCCATTTGAGAACTATCAGATATAGATCCAATTGCATAATTGCTGGCTCCTATCACACAGGAGCAAAGTTGGAAAGAAGGTATTCCCTAACCCTTGGAGGATATTGGAAATTTCCACCAAGCCAAGAAGGTCAAACTTTAAGCGTCAAGATAAGGACCCCCACCTAAGAAGATGTCTCGAGCACTCACCTCCACCTTTGTTTGTGCTTGTAAATTTAGGAACACCACTTCTAAAAAAATATTTTGTAACCCCAAATTCATAAATGAGAATAATGAATCAGGTTGAACTTTTGGAGGGTGTGCCAAACAACCCCCAGCTGGCCGCCAAACCTAACCAAGGGAGTTCTAAATAGCCATGACGAAAAGTGGACCAAACCCGCCAAGACAAGTCTCTCCGCGGGTTGGTTTGAATGTAGGAGGACACTTGGATGACAGGGGGGCTTTGGCTATAAATTCCCTACCTTCGGGTCCTACTCAAACGATCAACATGACTAGAGATAGATTATTGAGGGGCCCTTGTTACTAGTGCAAGGCGAAAACTTGGTGGAAATAAAGTGCATCCTTACGGTTTGTGAATATTGTCCCTTTTGAACAAGACTTGTATCTCTTATAAATTGCTAATATTAAGTTTACTTCCATGGAACCTGTTTGAATTTGTTTTTGTGTTAGTGCCATAAGATTATTGAACGAACTCTATCCTTTAAATAGGCTAATTAAGGAAGTTTTTTTTTACATGTCACACCTAGAAGTGATAGGTCTAATTAGATAACTAAAGTACGCCGACTGAGGAAAGCGAGAGTGAAGAACCCCCGATGGATCTGTCCTATGGTAGGGTGGTCCTAGAGAACTAGGAGGCTTCTCATAAGATTTTACCATCATTAAACCTTTGGGACAGCGCAGGTCAATTCCCAAATTCATACCATCTTTGGGGACCGGAAGGGGATTATGTCCTATAGACAGAGAGGTGGAGCAATGCATCCCTCTCGTTCCTACTTCTTCTTGGGCCCAGAGAGGCATGAACATGCTTCGGACTGGGTAACTCCACATATAGTAGAGTGACCGAGAAACCTTGATCACCAAGGATTCAAGATTAAGGTCGATCCTAGTTGGTTCGCCGTGAACAATTTATTGCGAGGTGAACTCGAGAAACATAGGCGAAAAACCCCGTGACATTCCGTGGGAGTGCTGGGCGGCAACGCTTAGATTTGTTTCTCAATGCAATGCCAAAAAGTTCTTAAACAGTCAATAGACGGGCAGTTACACACTTGAATTCAAGTAGTCCACCTTAAGATCAAGAAGACCACTTGAAATCAGGCAACATCAAGCTTGAAATCAAGCTAGTATCTTTTGATACTATTTTTCTTTTGTTTCTTAATACATTGAAGTACAACACTATTGCTCTGATTTGGTGCTGATAAAAAAATGGTAGAGCTCAAACCAATAGTAAAGTTCAATGGGCATGGCTTCCATGCCTCGAAGGAAAAGACCATGTACCACCTCATGAGGAAAGACCTTCTTTGAAGATGATGAGGGTGATGTAAATGAGAGGAAAGAAGATTCAGAAAGTTGGATCCTTGCAATAGCTCCACCAAAAACCAAACAATGGAAGAAGATGAATAACAAGGCACTAGGCATCATTGCTTGGGGACTCAGTGATGATGTGCTACATCATATCTCTGGCATCAAAGATACTAAAACTGCTTGGGAGGAACTTGACAGGATATTTGGTAGCCAAGCAAAGAATTCGAATGTAAAATTACTCGTGCTAGTTTATAAATTGGATATAAGAGTTAGTGCTTCCATGACCATACACATTAACAAGTTCAAGAGTCTAAAAACCCAGCTTTCAAATCTTAAGAAGAATATTGATAAAGATGAAGCAATAGTCGTACTACTTGCAAGTGTCCACCCTAAGTAATGTTCCAAGTCTCTCACTTAAAGATATCGAGCACTCACTACTTGATGGAGAAAGTATAGTTAAATGCAAGGATGCAAAGGAGCACACCATCAACAACAGTCTAATGTACACCAAGGGAACTTATGGAGCAGAAGGCTGTGGTTGAGGACTCAACACCAACAACAACAAGGATCGGATTATATGTCATTGTTGTGGCAAGATTGGCCATATAGCCAGTGAATGTTTCCACAAGAAAAGAGCATAGCAGATAAGGAATGATCACCACTAGAACTAGTTCATGAATGAAGAAGAAGATGATGATGATGATTCCACTACCATCAACAACTCTAACAGATTGTTCTAAAGAATTTTCATTGTATCTTTCATATGTTTTTTCCATAGTTGATCTCTATTTATCCCTTAGTGGATTTTCTTGGTAAAAACCCTTACCAAAGATTTGAAGTTTCAAGCTTTAACTTGACTAGGCTGCCTATGAGCTAGTCTCCAGGGCCATGTCACCATATGGGGGGGCAGGAAGCCAACAAGTGTAGGGACTTATCATTTGAGGGGGAGTGTTGAGAAATGACAAATGATGTATGCTCCAAGAAGAGATGTCCTAAATCCCATATGCATAGTGAGGAGAGTGGAACAACCCAACTTCTATAAAGCATTGTACTTGACTATCGCTTTCATAATAATGAATACAATATCATGATGCTTTCCTCTTTTCAGTTAGTGTCATTTTCGTTGTCAATCTAATACACAAGATTTTCTTTATGACTCCAAGCTTCCATCTTGGAACCTAATTCACTTGTGTAACAATTGTCTACTCATTGTCCATGTCAAAATGAATTTAGTCTTCACCTTCCAACCTCCATAGCTCCTGCCATGCACTAGATCCAACATTTTCATAGATTTGAGTTTGTATAATAATTTGGTTTTATAGATCAAATGTGTGTGTGTGTGTGTGTGTGTGTGTGTGTGTGTGTGTGTGTGTGTGTGTGTGTGTGTGTGTGTGTGTGTGTGTGTGTGTGTGTGTGTGTGTGTGTGTGTGTGTGTGTGTGTGTGTGTGTGTGTGTGTGTGTGTGTGTGTGTGTGATTTTGAAATAGTGGAGTTTTAATGTTGGATTTATATAAAGAACATCTACCCACACAATTTAAAATATGTGGATCTACATTGGATTAGAATAAACATTTTAAGATATGTATTTTAAGTCATGAAGTGGAAGATATCAACAATATGAGGATTTAACTTTATGTTTATTTTATTATCTTCTTCACTAATTTTAAGACATGGAGTGGAAGATTCTACGCTAATTTTATGTATTATATTGTTAACCTCTATAGGCGCAAGGATGGAACCATATACCTTGAACTCAAAAGTAGGAGCTACAAATTTCTAAACCTATATTCCTCATGGATTACAAGTAATCATTTTCGAGCAAAGGATATTGTGTGGTTTGCACCCTTGGACTATAGGGATCCATCTTATATATGCGAATGAGATCACTAAGACTATTTTTCTTGGAGAAAAAGCCTCATTCAAATTGAAAAGCCAACTAACTGGTAGTTGTAGCATTCAGTGCACTAAAGGTTAAGTGATAATACTATTTATTCATGACTTTAATTATTGAGAGATAGGTCCATCCTTTGCTTTGTTCATTACAATTCGTGAGGCTAATATGCATATAATACTTTAATGACATTAAAAGCCATATTATTGAAATTTTCAAACCTTCAGAGTTTTTTAATGTGTGAGTCATAGTTTTATTAGCAAGAATTGAGAATGTTGCATCATCGCAAGGTACAGTTTTGTAGGGAAGGATGTTGTGTAGTGTGCACAAGCAATAAGACTCTTTTTCCTCAGAAAAAAACCTCATTCCAATTAAATGGCCAACTCACTAGTCGTTGTAACATTAGGTACACCAAAAGATCCATCCTCAACTCTACTCATTGCAATTCATGAGATGGGTATAACTATAAAGAACTTTAAATCATGATGGATTTATTCATAAGGATGTTCAAATGAATACGTCTGTTGTGACAAAAACTCTAATCTCTCACCTAGGAAGTCATGGGAATTTTCTTAAAATACTCTAATTGCACCTTGAAGACATGTGCATGACCAATATGTAAGTTAGACCCAGTTGAGTCATGTGTGTGAGATAAACAAATTAAAACCTCACTCCAAATGTTGCTTGCTATAGCAAATCCTATCGTAATTGGTCATATGTTCTAAAGCACGTATGTTTCAAGTTAAATGCATTGGAAGATTGATCTAATTCCATCTAGGATTTTTCACTATTTCTAAATTTTAAGAATAGTTGACGAGCACCTCAATGTTTTTGGAAATGTTAACTTGCATGAATCTCATATCCTTTAATCCATGCTTTATTTGATATGTATATAACCTCTACAAGATTTCTTAAATGAGTTATATTTGATTTGATTTGTGAAAATCTCTATTTTGAAATACATTATTTATCTCTTTCAAATTGTAAAAAAATAAATAAATCATTTTAATGGCTTCTTTTTTCATATTTTACCTTGGTATTCTTTCAATTCGAGTGCACATGTGGATGAATGGACATCCATTAGAGAGGGGGATTATTAGTTGGCCTTTGGCAAGCACCATGTATACATGTTCTTGTGCATAGCCATTTACGCATGTGCTCATATGTGACTATTATTTTATCTTTGAGTCTAGGGCCCTTCAATTTAGGATTTTTGATTGTAAATATGTTTATCGATTATATCTTGAATGGCTTTGAGATTTCTCTATTGGAACTCTTATATTCTCTTGAAAGTTTCATGTAGTCATCATGGAACAAAAAAGCCATAGATAATGTTCTAGACATAGTGTATTCAACTCTATTAAAATACAATTGAGTCAATGGAATTTTTTAAAAAAAGCCACGACATCATCTCTTTAACGCATGTATACTTGGATTTTTTCGCATGGGTATGGGAGATAGTTGTTCTATTTGTATTTACATTATGGTGTTGTATACTTCTTTTGGAGATAATCATTTGTACATTTTTTTACAACCAAAATGTGGAGTCTAATAGGGTGAATAAAGTTAATGTGTAAAAAATAAAAGAAGTGGCAAGGCAATAGGGTGGAATGCATGTTGCTAAATTTACAATAATAGCAAGGATTCGAAGAAACATAAAGACTACTTCAAGTTCTTTGAACTTTAAACATCTCGATACTAGGATGAATGAGTTGATAGAATTGCAAAGGAGTTCATGCACATGTATCAATCATGCACTTGCCATTTTCTCGACAAAGCTACATGAACAAGCTAAAGGTTTGTATGGTGTTGTGTGTGCAAGACAAAGCACACCTAAAGTGTTCTTCAACAAGTCTCACGTGGTCTAGGTGGTGAAGTAAGGGAAATTTTGACAATTGTCTCTAAGATAAGAAAGTTGATGAATTTTGACGATTGTCATCATTTTGGGGGCTTGGAGATAACAACGAGCCTATGATTTTCCAAAGGGATTGTCGACTACCATTCTTACAATTTCAAATGAATGTTAATAGGTTGAATGCCTTGCTACAATAATTGAGTCATCAAATGAACGGTCACAACTAAGGAGGAGAACTTGCTCGGGATGAATCTTATGAGCTATTATTATCTCACTTATTTTTTAAAAGTTCTTGGGCCACCACTTTTTTGTGCTAGTGTGCTTTCTTTTTGTGAGGCCTAAATTGGTTTTGATGTAATGAAGCTAAATTGAGTAAAATGTATTGGATACCTACAATGTGATGGGATGCCTCTTTCGTGAGGTTTGATATGTAGAAAGAGGCATCATGTCTGTAACGTGTCCACCTGTTTGCTCGTAGGACACGTCTTAGCAGCCCATCGGGAAGAGGGTCTAGAAAGCTCCACCCAGCACTCCCATTGAATGTTATTAGGTTTTCAATCTAGGTCTTTCCAAGTCTACCACGTAGCGGAAGTATTCCGGCCTTTCCCACTTAGGACCAACCTGAATCATGGTTTTCCTTGTGGTCAAACTCCTAGAACGGCAGCTAATGTCAAACCCCAGGCGAACTACTTTACGCAGAAATGTCAGGGTCAAAGCAGATTCATGCTGCACTTGGTTCAAGGAGAATGGGAAATGAGAGGGATGCAAAGCTCGACCTCTCTATCCATAAGGCATAGTCCCATTCCATTCCCCTAAAACAGCATAAATCGGGATTCTAGTAACCTAAACTCTAGGTCAACACCCTTGCTGTTCATTTCCTTTGAGAAAAGTTCCCTGCTGTCGATTTCATTTGAGAAAAGTTCGCGGCCAACCAGGGCCACCCATCCGTAGGACGGACCCATGGCCACATCCATCGCACGTTCCTTCGGGTTTCTTTAGTTGTCTAATTACCTACCACATTTAGTTAGACACGCATAAAACAACTTCCTTAATAATTCAAATGCTTATCCTAACACTACGGAAATATCCATCAACTACTGCCTCAATCACAGTGAGTGAGTTGCATTTTTGTGAGATTGTCTAGCATCATGGGTCCAAGATATGTGGTAAGAAGTCTAGCCCTAGTGTGTGACATCCCTCAGCGATGCAAAAGGTCGAGTGTTAGGTCCAGAGAGGGTCACTGGCCAACTTATCACCTTATTGACTACCTAAGATGAGATGTATGATCCCTTAGGGATACACTCAATGGCGGAGTAGCAAATTGGTAGTGGTAGTTCTTGCATGTGACCTCTCGCGGTGAGTTCAGTCCACGTTCTCGGCGTGGCTAACAACCCCCTTGGTTAGGGTCAGGCAGACAGTCGGGGGTAACTGATGATGCCTCTTCCTTCAGGCCTTCAACTTGAAGCATTAATTATCTTTCCATCTTTATTCCCTTGAGCAAACAATACAAACAGTGCTCCTAAACTGTACAAACACAATCAATCCAGTGGTCGTTTATTTGGCCAACTGCTAAGGAGTGAATCCTTCTCTCCGAATGCATCCAACATTCAATCTGGGATCAATTGCGACTTGGCAAGATCCCCAAGGGTTTGTTTGTTTACCCTTTTGTCCTTGGGTTAGGGTCATACCCTGTCAACCCAATTTAACCAATACCTTAGGCTTCTTAAGTTAAGACAGTAAATCTTGGCAACCATGTCGCTCTAACTTGATTGATCCTTTGCTTACCGGCAATATATAACTTCCCTTAACTTGGCAAACCAGCCCAAGAAAGGTGATGTAACAGGATGTCTACTCATCCTCTTGCAAGTTAGTAGACCATGCCAACCTTATTCCAAGGAGTGGCAAATTTATCTTGTAGTTTAACCACAAAGCCATGCGACGTTGCAACTTATTGAACAAGCATCAATGGCGTTTCTTGTCAAGGAGTATGTTTAGTCAAGATGTAGGGTTTGGGGTGTATTCTTACCCAACCCAACCCTATCCTTGCAGGGTCACCACGCTTGATCCAAGGGTTTCTAGGCTCAAACGGATGTCGTTCGATCCTTAGGGTAAAAACACTAGTTTTTTATTGCATGGGCGCTCACTTAACCCAACCATTCAACGATCCTTTCTTTGAGATGCTAAGCTTTTTATAAAGGAGTAAATAATTGCAACATGCGATTCATTACTTTTAGGAAGCTAAAAGATTTTGCAATAACTATTCCTTTTCTTGCTAACGTCATGACAAATGACAATTTGGAGAATAACTTGCATAAAACCTACAAAGATTTACATCAAGGAACTATGCCTACAACCTTTCATTTAATGCAACTGAAGTTCATGCTTTGATATGGCATGAAACCTTTTCTAAATGCAACTTTGATGAATGAAATTTACACATGACGAATAGGTAACATACACCCCTTTCCTAGATACAACATCATTTAATGAAGTTCATGCAAGACGAATATGTACCATGCAACCTTAATCCATTCTACAAGCGTCTTCGCATGCAAGATGCAATATCCATGGTTTCATTTTCATGCCGTGCAATGGACGAAAACAATTTTTCTCATGCGAGTCATAACAAGGAAGTTATTTCGTAAATGCAATATACGCTTATTCTTTCCACGGCCAATCAAAGTTGCACTTAACAATTTCATCTTTTAACCCTAGGCAATATGCGTTTAGGCTTGTCACTTTGAAATGCATGAAAAGGCAACATGCTACTAAGCTCGTAAGATGGATAAGTAATTTACATTCATAACATTGGAAATGCAAATAACCCAATTGCATGTCATGCATTAATTCTAATAAACCGTTCGAGTAGGCAATTTTCCCCAAATGCATTTTAACTAGGCTAGGTGAATTAGAAACATGCATAAGTGCTTCCTTTCCATGAAATTTATCGTGCTTAATGCATTTCTTTTACATGGAATTAAAAATCGTAAAACCTGGGCTTGAGGGATCGTGGGGATGTCCACATGTATGCTCGGGGAAGAGACCTCCGTGTGTGTGCCTTGTACCTTCTATTTTGGGGCCATTTATGCATCGTAATTTTTTGTTGCAACGGCTTCCCTCGAGTTATACACGCGTCTCGAAGACCTATGGTTTGTGAATTTTCTCTCCTACACGAGATCAGGTCCTTGGAAGCTTGGATTTTGAACCCTGGGGATAAGTCATATGCACAAGGCCTAAGGAGGCTGGGAATTTTTTCCTTGAGGACAATCCATATGCACAAGGCTTAAGGGCTTGCCATTAGAATCTTCTAGGAGGCTTCTGCTTCCCAAGATTACATGGTTGGAGGGCCAATGATTGGAAGGAGGGGAAAGATTGATGACGGCCGGGGGGGGGGGGGGGGGATTTTACAACGATGGCGGTGGTGGGTTGGGCTGCGGCAGTAGTGCGGCTGCAACAACGGGTGGCAGGCGGCGATTTTGGCAGCAGTCTCACGACAGGCGGCAGTCCTTCTCAACACGGCAGCAATTGTCCCCTCTTTCTCTGATTGTGCCTTCCCCCAAGGCTAAGGGGGGGGGTTATATAGTGCTAAGGGGGGGGAGAGGTGGCCACATATGTGGCTGGTGCATGCCTCCCCCCTCATACAACCACACACCACTCCACCTTAGGTCACTCCTCCCCACACTCCCTCTCCTCCAGCCATGCATCAGCTGGGGGAAGGGATAATTAGTAAAAATAAATTTGCCTATATTTTCACCATTATCCATTTTCCCTTTATCCAAGAAGGGTGTTCTTGTGTCGTTTGCAGTCTTCATGCCCCGGCCTTAATTGCACATCATGGATGGGGATTTTTATCTCGTTGTTGTCATGTTAAAGGTTGAAGGTCTACCACCGAGGCTTAGTGCAGAAGAGGAGTATGGGATTCAAAGTTCAGGAAAGGGAAAAAGATTGGAGTTTGATAAGATCCGGGTTTTTGAAATGATTTAGATGTGGAAGAAGAATTCAAGCTTTTTCTATGTATTTAGCATACATGTATGGAATAAATAACTATATCTTCATTACATCAAATGCTTTTGGAAACATATTCCGTAACATAAAGGATATACTCAGATTCTTAATCCAAATACGAATATCAAATGCAAGCTCTAATGGCTTTTATCTCAAGTACATAGATGGATTTCAACTCTAGGAAACAAGTATTATGATGGTAGACTTCAAATACATTCAAGATTTGGGCCAATGGTACATGAAATGCATTGAAGGAGCATAATTTTAACTTCAGCCCTGTTTTAAAACAAAAAATTCCAGCCCATAATCAAGCTCAAAAAGAGTACATAAACTCATGAATAAGCTCCTCTAATCATTAATGAGTAAAGTCCTGATGAAAAGAGGTCATTTTCTTCTATTACAACCACATAAATGTCTTGTTTGCTCATAAAAATGGACAAGAACAGTAGGCTGCCCTGTGACTAGTTATTTCAGCCCATAACAACCCATACACCTTCAAAATCCTCACCCTTTGCTTGCCCCAAAGTCACTCAAGTACTTGGGTACAAGTCGGGCTTCATTGGACCATGAATAAGGTAGACAAAATGAGAGAAGACGTACATAAGAGCAGGCTGAGTACTTTTCTCTCAGATTTCCCCCTTTTATAGACTATCATACCATGCATTTTCGTCACACCAAATGGACGGATAAGTGGAGCTCTCACCATGTTTGTATCTTCATCTTCAGCTCTTGTTAATCTCCAGTTTGCATGCACCATGGCTCCAGCTCTCTCCAGTTGCAATCAGGCTGTGCAGGCCCACATTTTGCGCCGAAAAATGCGAGCTGCATCCTGCTTAGGTCCATGTCACTTTTTGACCTACTCAGGTCACTTGCTGGTCACATTAGTTCGTTACTTTAGGTCCCCCGTGAACCTAGTGGACTTTTGGCATTTTTCTTGAGTTCTAACCGTATTTTTGCACTTGAATCAATGTGATTTATCCTGCAAACTGTCAATTACTTCTAGCTGACCAAGTTGTAGGTTCCCATAGACTTATTTTTTTATCAATATACATGGTACAACTAAAAATTATATGCTAGATACAAAAGAACTTATGTAATTAAGTTGGTTCTTGGGTAACAATAACTGAATTTTGTATGCAAATTCCTCATATAAATCCTAGTGAAGTGCTTCTGTGTTCATAAGAATCCCATGATTTATATTATGAACAATAAACTCTTTGACATTCACCCCCTCCTAACCTGCACATCCTCCGGCATATGCCATTTCACAAGATTTCAGGTTAAGGAGGGTCTTCATCTGATATTTCTTCGTCTTCATCCTCTAAGTCTTTTTCTTCCTGTTTGTCTTCAAGCAGATAGCTCATATCTAAGTCATCAAGCTCATAAGTTGAAGATTCTCTTCGTTTGAAGAGCTTGATTCATTTCCCGGCTATTGGTATCTTTATCATGGTCCCATCCATTTCAGCCAAAGAGTAAGTAGCATTATTATGTACTATTACAACATATGGTCCAAACCATCGCTTGGCTACCTTTCTATGAACACTATATTGATTGTCTAGGCTGTTATCATAGACAAGTACCCAATCATTCTCTTGAATAGCTCTAATTGGACGGAGTCGATGATGCTTGTCAAACCTCTTCTTATTCTTTAATCTTGTTGTTTTTAGCCTTTCAATGGTTGTTTTGACATCTTCTGGCCTTCTTTCAAGTTGCCTTATGCGTAAAAACAGCAATTCTTCCCTGTTCATGCCTTCATCCCAAGGCAAGATACTCCATGTGACAATGGACTCCTCAATAGGCATAATAGGTGGCTGTCCATACATGAGTTCAGCTGGCATATATCATGTTACTGCACTATGGGTAGTTCTATCAGCCCATAATGCGAATGATAGCATTCTAGGCCATTCCCTTATCTTTCCTTTGCAAGATTTTGCTAAAGCTTTAAGAATTGGTTGATGACCTCTTTCGCTCTTACCATTGCCTTCAGGGTTGTAGGCTGAAGTAAGAGATAACTTAATCCCCAATTGAGCAAAGAAATGGCGAGCTTCATCAGCATCCAATTCTCCTCTATCTGCAATTACTTTGGTAACACATCCATACCTGCAAAATACTTCTTCAAGTAAAAATCTACAAACAGCTTGAGTAGACTTTGTTGTCAAGGCTTTTCCTTCCACTTGATTTGTGAGATCTTCTCTAGCAAGTACTAGATATCTCATGTTCCAAATTCCTATAGGCATGGTTACTAAATCAATAACCCATCTATAGTGAATGGATAAAGGATAGATAGGCTGAAGCCCATCTCTATGCTTAACCATAGAGTACATTTGACAAACATGACAAGACTCAACAAAATGCTCAATGTCTTTATACATGTTTTGCCACCAAAATTTCTCTTTTATTTTGGCAAAAGTGCCCCATATGCCTATATGACCAGCCAATAGGCTTTCATGAAATTTTTGCATGATCTATCTTTGAGTCTTTTTGTCTCCTAAGACACGAACGGGCGCCCTTCCTTTCTTTTTCGCATGCCTCCAAAGGTAACCATCTTTAAGAAAAAAGCCATAAGCTTTTCTCTTAATTCTCTTGAACTCTTCATTAGACCAATCTTCCTTCTTTGTCATAGTGCTCAAAAATTGTTAGCTAATCATCTGCATAATATTCCTTTTTAAAGTGTGAACAAACCATAATAAAACATTGAGCATGTTGTCTACCAGCTGCCCACTGTCCTTGTTTGGTTGTTTCATCATTCCTTGTTGATGTAAAATTTGTTTTAGCAGTTGAACCTATTGTACTTGCTGTAATTATTGTTGTACCTGCATTTTTGACTGCTGAATCATCATTAGATTCAGCTGTACTTGCTGTTTTCAGATTTGTACCTGCATTTATAGCATCATTTATAGACTCTGATTCTTCTTCATCCATCATTTCTTCTTCATCCTTATATCTGGCACGTGAAAGCATGTCAGTATAACTGGATTATCTCTTCCTGCAATATGTTTCAAATCAGGATTTAAGGATTTAATATAAGCTATCCATCTTAGCATAGCTATGTTGGGAGTGGAACAGTTGGCAATCATGCCCAAAACTGGAAGGCAATTTGTTTCAACTATTACATGTACACCCATGAAGTACTCCCGATCACATTTCAATGCATTTACTACTCCCCAAAGCTCTCTTTTAATTTGAGCATACATTCTTTGTCATTCATTAAGAACCTTTGCTCCAAAGCGAATTGCATATCTCTTGCCTTCAAGGTCGTCTTGACCAACTGCCCATCCTATTCCAATAGGACTTGTGTCCACTATGAGTATAATAGGTTGTCCATTAGAGTAATTAGCCCTCTTTAAGGTGGGGGCTGAAATCAACAATTTCTTCAGTTTCCGAATAGCTTGAGTATGTTCTTTTTCCCATATAAACCTTTGGCATTTTCTTAGCAGTTGATAAAGATTTTCAGCAACATGAGCAAAATGTGGTATCCAAATAAGGTAGAAGACACATGCACCAAGAAATCTTCTCACCTCAGAAACATTTGTACATATTTCCTGCATTTTGCTGATAGCATCAATTTTGGATGGAGAAGGCTTTCGGCCATATGGACCACGCATATACCCTACCACAAGAACTTCTTCAACTCCAAAAACAGATTTAGCACCTAAAAGAGTAAGATGAACTTCTTCTCATTTAGACAAGATTTGAGCACAATCATTAATATGATCGGAAACAAACTAGCGACATCCAAGTTCATTGAGTTCTTCATTCTTCTCATGAACTTCACATCCTTTGATTGGAACATCATCAAGGAAAGGAAGAGTTAATTGAGGAATATAATCCCTCAATACTTTATGCATGGCATTCATCATGTGAGCTACTAAGTTCGTAGCCCCTTGAGGTAGAGTACGCATGCAGACTAAGCCAAGAGGCGTCTTCATTGTGGTAATGTCTCGGCTTTCCAAAGCAAGCTGAAATTGGTCATAGCCTGAATATAAATCCCCCATGGAATAGATTGCTCTTCTTGCAAAAGCTTCAGCAAATTCATCAACAATTGGCCTTGATCCAACATTTCTAATAGTGACTTTATTGACAGGCTGTAAATCTTGAATGAATTGCAAAAATCCATTCTTCTTAGGCACGGTAAACCATCGGTTGGAATATAGAGCTGAAGATGGCTCCGATATTCGCATTTTTATTTTTTCATTTAGAAGTTCCAATAACTTAGGCAAATGAGCCCTTGGTACCGGAATTGGTTTAAGGTTCCAAGGAACATGTGGGATCGTAAAAATCACCATTGGTGCCACAATGCTTGGATCCACACAGCCAATTTCATGTGGCTGAAATGAAAAAGCTTTGCCATGATTCTTTAACATCTGCATGAAGATTTGCTTTTCAGCTGGCAAGAGGAAAGAGTCCACCAATTTTCAGCTCTTGTAGACTTTCTGCTATAAATTGGTGACCAATATCTTTGGGATCACGAAGGCTTGGCTGTTTGGATACCCTTTCTGCCAGTCCTTCGCTTTCGGGTGGTAGAGGAGTAGCCACCGGCTTGACCTTTTTATCAACTATTTTATACTTTGTTTCTACTCTTACTTCATCCTTGTTTGGCTGTCCAAAGGCTTCATAATCTGCAAATTCTTAAATTATGTCATACATATCCAATGTACATACCTGTATGGACTGATTTTCAGCTTGATTTTCTACATGAACGGCTGTATAAATTTCAATCATTGTATCATTATAATTCAGTCCATAAAATAGCCCTAAAATTTCTTCATCTTTAGGTAAAACATCAATTTTCTTCAGTTCTTGTTCCATATGACACAAATACTTTCTTTCAGCCCTATTCATGGCTGAAAACTGTTTATAATAGCCCACACTATTGGCTGTAAAAACCTGCAAGTCAGCTTTTGGCCTTGCCTCCTTTATATATGGAGGCAATTTTTTATGACATGATGCACTGCCATAGCCTCCACTTATAGCAGCGCTACCCGAAAACCCTTAAATTCTCGAGCATTAGGAGGAACAGGATGATCTCTCAATCGATCCCTATTCCGGTGATGATTTACACAGACAGTCAGGAATTGGACAGCTTTGTCATTATCCTTACTTCTTATCCGAGCATATGATGAACCATCATCAAGGGCCTTTGTCTCTAATCGAGACTCAGAAATAAACGGTTGTCCAAGAATGATAGGATAGCTGCAAGAATCTTGAACAAAGAAATGAAATTCATCTTACATTACCAATTGTAACTTGTACATAAGGGCATGCTGCATAAAGTTCACCAAAAGAGTTGTTGGCTGCCTTCATGCGCCATCCTGGGTCCACATCAATGGGCCATCCTCCATTCTCATAGAGACTTCTTGACATGACATTAATCTCCGAACCATGGTCTATAAGGGCAATGCATGGAGTCTCTTTTTTTCTGATCTTAACAACGGTTTCAGTAGTCACCCTTGCCCAATGAGTACGAGAGCAGTGAATACTAGGAATAAAGTGAGCATCACTTTCTTCTTGCATGTTGTGAAGATGAGCTTCTTTCTTAAGCATGGACTGCACTTTAGATTGAGAAGTCCCCACCATAATGGCTTCTTCAGTTTCTGCTTCATAAATGTCTTCATCTTTGACTTCTATGGCTGCAATCAATTCTTTGATTGCCTCCAATCGAATCCCTTGAGTTTTCAGCTTCTCTTCATCCTGCAAATACACATGAAGTGCTTGCAAAAAAGCATGCACAGATTCTTCAGTTTCCTCACCAACATATTATTTCTTTTGTTTAATTACATCAATTATTACATCATGAAATCCTCGTTTTGCAATTCCGAGAATTTCACCTAATGTAAATTCAATTCTACTTCCAAGAATCCTTTCTTCTAGGATCCGTTTAAGATCCGTTGCGGTCTCTATGTCAGACTGTAACTTGTAACTGGGATATTTTCTTTTTCTTTTTCCTTCTATCTCTTTGCTTGAGGGACATCTCCCATACCAAGCTCTGGCGATGGAGGATTTTCAGCAGCCTTCTGTTGGTCTGGTTTACTTCTTGTTACACGTTTAGTTGGCCCTGAAGAAGAAGGGCCGGCAACATCTTCATCTCTTCTTCTCTTTTCTTCTATCATGGCTTCATGATTATTAAATTCAGCTAATCGGGCAAAAGCTGAAAATGAATCAACTGGCTCAGTCCAACCGGTTCTTCCTCAGATGCATTGACTAGCAGTAGTTAAATCATATTTGGTTGCCTTGCCTTGCTCCATGCGATCTAAGGCCTGCACCCACACTTTAGATTTTGCATTAGTATTACATGCTTTAACAATTTCATTAGTTGGCTCAATTTGCATCCCATAGGTTGCTACATCAACAGCTACATAGGCTATTCTTGTTGCCAAATCCTCCAATTTTTTCTTCATGCCACTGTTTGCCGAAGTTTGGCTCAAGAGGAAGCCCAGTTTCGGCTGCATGAATTTCACCATCCTTCCAGAAAACTAATTTTTATGCTTCAGCTTCACGAAATGCACCGCACTCCCTCTTGTCATGCTGTAGGCTATCACACCAGATACAGGGTCTTTTGAAGCCTTTTGGTTCAACATATAAGGACTTGGATTAGATCACATTTTTAATTTTGAGTATGTATGCATTGCATGGGATAAAACTTATAAGCTACTATTGTCTTCCTTATTGTAAAGTGCTTGGACTACCACTTTTTTGTGATAATATATGCTTCCTTTTTGTGAAGCCCACATCAATTTTGAAATGTAATCAGTGAAATGTAATGGGTGCATACAATGTGACTTGAGCTTTGATCTATACATAAAGTCTTATTGTGTCTTGCAATCTAGAGAGAAAACTTAATTGATTCTTGCAATGTAATACATATGAGAAGTCTCTATAAAATGCTTAGTGTATGTTTTAAATTTAATATCTAGCATTTAATATTTGGATATAAAGAAATATTTAGGTTCAATGTATAAGGACTTGCATCAGATTAGAATGATTTTTTTTCTCTTTTGAAGAGTTTCTAAACATGAAATACATTTTTATTTTTAAGTATATGTCTATTGGGTAAAATGAATGTTTGTAAATTGAATGTCATATTACAGCAATTGAGCCATCTCAACTGAACTTATTGAGTAGAATCTCTCTCTCTCTCTCTCTCTCTCTCTCTCTCTCTCTCTCTCTCTCTCTCTCTCTCTCTCTCTCTCTCTCTCTCTCTCTCTCTCTCTCTCTCTCTCTCTCTCTCTCTCTCTCTCTCTCTCTCTCTCTCTCTCTCTCTCTCTCTCTCTCTCTCTCTCTCTCTCTCAGTGATACCCATCTACAACATTCAAGAAATTTATTAAAAACAAAAATACTTTAAGAATCCTAAATTTTTGGGTATACTACGCATTTGTATTGAAGAATGATATATTTGGGTTTGAGTTATAGGATTGGGGGATCATTTTCTAGTTAGATAGAATTTTTCTTTGCCTCTCTTTGGATCAAATATCTAATTACTTAGAATATTAAAATATATAGTTTGGATTTTGACTACTAACATTCCTTGTGCATAGGAGTACTATGTCAATTTAAATTGCTATAGTATTTTGAATTATGTGATTCTAGATTGATTCTACATTTAAGTATTTTTGAAAATACTAATCCCAAAGAAGTCTCTCCCTGAAAGAACACATGGTCTCTCTTGATGCATAGGCTTTGTGAGAATCTAATTGATACTACAGGATCTTCACATCGAACAACTAGTAGAGATTATGTGTTATGTGTTCAGCATAGACTCCAACTCTATGCATCATAGACGATGATAAGTTGCTAGGCTTAGGACTCAAACAGTTCACACACAATCAGAGGGGCACAATGAAATTTTTTTTTATATGGTTGGGTGCTAGAACATTTCACAGAGTGGAGCTCTAAATCATGATAGCTTGATTCCTGTGGGAGTTCAGAGTTTGGTGCATAGTATGCAAAATATGCCTTCTCACATGGGAATTTTAAATGGGAATAGTGAACCAATTGAGCAAAATTTGTTATGAACTATAATTGCAATACTAGAAACTACCAAATTTTGGGAAATCTTGTGGTTAATGAGTCACATGTCAATAATGCTCCAACCTTTAGCCCTCAAAATGGAGGTTTTGGCTCCATTTTGAATGCTTTACCTACAATGGATATTCATCTTGCAACTACAATATTGCTATTTCAAGACCCGACTATGCATTCCATGGGAAGTCTTTCTGAGATGTGTAAACAATGTTCAACTAAATTGTGGAGATATGAGACTCAAGTGCATGGATCGGTTTTGTCTGGTAAAGATTGTTGTCAGAATGGAAAAGTAATGTTTCCACCGTTGCAACATCCACCACGGGCATTGCATGATTTGTTGCATGGTATGCATCCTCAAAGTAGAGTATTTAAAAATAATATATGGCATATAATAGTGCTCTTGCATTTGTGTCACTTAGTGCTAGTGTTGATGAGTTTTTTTCTATTGCAAGAAATTCTTATACCTTTAGATTGCATGGCTTCATTTATCATCATATAGGCCCTCTGCTTCCTAATGTACAAGAAAGGCCAATACTTGCACAACTTTATGTTTATGATACTGACCATGAGTATTCTAATAGATTGGGTGCTATGCCTAATTTATTACCAAATTTACTTGGAAAGATTTATTCTATGATGCATCAACACAATTTATATGCATAATCTTTTAGATATGTGGGTATGCCATTGCAAAACAATCCCTTGCATGATTTAAGAATGACTATTTTTTAGTTTAGCAAACTAATAGACAATACTCAGATCCAGTGTGGGTGGCTATTATGCCAAGATAAGGTGGAGCCCCGAGAGGAACACCAAGGAAAAAGGAATTCTCTTGCAAGAAAATCTATCTTGTAACATCAACAAGCTTGTTTATCATGTTTCATATGATCACAATGAAGAAAAGAACACCAGGCACAACAAATCTTCATGCAGCATCATGTAGATCTCCCACGGTTTTTAATAGAATCAACCATGTTCTTCAATATCTTCACAAAATCCATCAATAGAACAAAGAAAGCAAAGGAATACACCATCTTTGAAATGGAAATACATCACATAGTATTCATCTTCAATATCTTCATAGTCTTCTCTCTCAATCTCTCATATACAATCACTCTGTTTGAGTAGAATTGGCTATCTCTGACTCTCTCTCTCTCACTCAATCAATAATACATCATATCCTCACTACAATCTCTCTAAAATCACTCTTAATAATCCTTCTTAGGTCGTGGATACCCCTCCCAAGAGGTATGTCTGATATGAAGAGTCACCAGAGCCTCTATAGTGTCCTTTCATAGCTCACTACTGTCACTTCACTCTAGTCTTCACTTGAGTCTTTAGCAGCTACTTCTTCCACTTCTTTCAGCTCTTTTGCACTTGTATTCACCTCTTTCCAAGGTTAGAAAACTTTCCCAAAGTCACACATACATTCCACAAAACACTTACAGAAGCATACAGAATAGTACCAGAACAGTTACAGTACAGAACAGAAGCAGAAGCTCTACAGAAGACCTACAGAAGGTCATCAAAACCTCATAACTTACTCTCAAACCATTCCAAACTCTCACAAACCATTCAATAAACTTTCACAAGATCTCAATCTTCATCAATCAATACTCCATCCCTCCTTACAGAAGACAATCAGAACAAAACAGACCAAAACAGAGCACAACAGAAGGTATACAGAACCATTCAGAACCTATCAGAACCATCAATAAACATCATGATCTTCTAAAACACAATCATTATCATCTAAAACACTCTCAAACCACTTCCAAACCAATCAATCATCTCATAAAATCAACCATTCAGCTCTCAAAAACAACAAAAATCAGCCAAAAAACAAGTCATTTCAACACTCAACATATCCCCACACTTAATAAGGAAGTGTCCTCGCGACCCAGGAAAAAGGGAATACAAGGGCATTGAAAAGCGCAACTTTGATCTTCAATATCTTTTCACAAAGAATCCATCCACCACGACCCCAACTTATAACATGTTTCTAATATAAAAATACAAAGAAAGGAAAACTCTTTATACATTAACACCTCTTATCAAACTAAAAATCACAACAAATTTGTAAAGGATATAAAAATTTACTTCTTCTTTATCAGCATCAACTTCAACTCTGCAACCACGACCCCAGCACCACAATTCTCCAAAACGTAGCTCGTACACGAAATCCAATAGGAAAGCACCACGTTCGTATTACATAAATAAACTCACAACACAAACATTACACACAACACAATCATCTGAATGACTCCTACAAAAAGAGAGTTTTTCATTAGAAAGCTTCCACCATACATTGGAAAGGTATCAATGAAGATGATCCCTCTTAAAAGATTGATGTTGTCGGAAACGATCCATAGATAAGGATTCATCTACAAAGTTTTTAGGAGGATTTTGAAAAAATTGGAGACACCACATCCTTTCCAACAGGACCAAGTATCTGCTAGGCAAATAGAGGGCATGAAAATACAATATGTCCAGTTGCTGGGAATCAATGCTTACATTGACATTCATGCACAACTTTGGAATAGGCTTGGAATCATTATGAGAGTGCCTATGCATATACGCCATGTACCAAGCAAAGTGAGCAGTTAATCTCACTGAGCGATCGGCAGACTGTGAATACTGCTGGGCAAAATGAACATAGTTTTGATAAGCTTGACTCAAAGCTGTCCATTCTCCTGGAATTACTGGCCAATTGATCTGCGGTCCTGTAAGGGAATCATCCGAACTCCATCCCCTTCTTCTGGAAATCTGATTATCAAACCCATCACAGTCACTAACCAACTGAGGTGGTTGAGATATAGAAGTGTTAGGAGAGGGTAGTGGAATAAGGAAGAGTGGATGAAGGGAAGGATAGGAAAAATCATAAAAAGAAGAAAAAGTTAAAGAAGGAGTGGCAGAAATTTGTAAGGAATCACTAAGGAATGGTGATAACTGATAAATAGGAAATGTGGAGGGTACATTAATGGAGGAAGAAGGACAGGGTGGAGAAGGGGAAAATACTCTATCCTCAATAAAGGAACAATAAGTGAAAATGGGAATTTGAGGGAAAGATGAAGGTTGGAAAAGAATGGGTAAAATAATGGTGGAATTAGATTGACAAAGGGAAAAATATATAGCATAGCGGTGAGCCATTTGTTGGTAATAGAGGAGGGTAGGAACAGAAGGTCCTAAGAGAGATCGTCTATGATAGGCATCAAAGAAGGGAGCAGCAAACGGATTATGTTTTGAAAGATAGGCTAAGAGATCCATCCTCAGTTGATTAGTACTCTGGGCAAAGGTAGGAGCTATGTTTTGTCTTTGATTTAGGACCACCGAATCAATCATGGGATGCCACGAATTATCATGACAATCAGCCACTTTGGAGGAATAACTCTGGAACATGTCAGCTATGCGCAACTCCAAATGATTGACATACAAAACAGCCTGTAATACCACATCCCCCACATACCATGCCACATCTACCTCATCTGCAATTAACAAGTCTCCTCGTAGATACATGTACAACATCAACATGGTATCTGGCGTGACAGAATCTTCAAACACCATTCTAACTACCTCTGTCAACAACTCAGCAGACCAAGCCCCACTCCATCCATCCTCTGGAAAAGGTAAATCCATCGTGGAAAGCTTCATGTAGAAGACTAACTTCTGTAAGTGGTAGTGGACAAAGAAAGAATGGTCTGGTAAGACATATTCCTAAAACTGCTCAAAGGTAGACCATAATAAGTCCATTCTAGACTGCAATCTTTTCACTTTATCTTGGAATAGAGGGCACAAAGTAGCCTGTCTCTGAAGAGCAGCCAAGTCCTGCTGTGAAAGAGAAGGAATCAATGGAACATTAGGGCTTGGAGGAACAGAGCGGGACTTTGCAAGTTGACCTTGCAACTGCTGGATTTGGGAGGCTTGGTTGGCCACTGTGTCATTAGCAGTCTGTAAAGCTGAAAGTTTGTCATCTGAGATAGCTTGGAACTCCTTCGCTTCTCTGGACATCCTCTCCTTCTCTTCTGAAAGGCTAGTAACCTGGGATTGAGCCTCTAGTAACTGGGTCTTCAATGAAGAAATCTCATCGCTTTGGGTGGCCACCAGTTGGGTTTGCTGTTCCATTTGCTTAAATAAATCTGCTAGGGTATCCTTAGCAGAAGCTAACTCAGATGTTGCCTTATGCAACTGGTCCTTAGACTGCATGAGCTCTTCATAAAAAGACGCGTACAGCTGTTGAACACAGGCTGTCACGGACAATTCAATGGAACTTTGAATATCCTTGCAGAGGAAAGGAATGGCATCTTCGCAGACTAGATTGTTCAGGGAGGGAACTGATATGTCCAAGGATCCTTCTCGATGTGCTCGGAACAGGTTAGTACAAGTGAGATACCCAGGTAGTTCACTGCCAGAAGTAGCAGGGATAGGCACTGGAGGAAGTACCGAAGGAGCTTTATCCGCTACCCTCTTCAAGCGTTTGCGCTGTATGACCAGGGGAGGCGGAGAATCATCATCCTCTATGTCAATGGGTTCTGACTCATCTGAAGGTGGAGGAGGAGGTACTAGATCTGATGGAGGAGGTGGAGGCACAGTCTTCTGTAAGCCTGAATAGGTTAAGAAGGCAGACAAATATGATCCATATGTGACATTGGTAACATTACCCCTGGTGGCTTTAACGAAATGTTGATCCATTTTAGTGAGGAGATAAGTGCTCCAATCAATAGCAACTCCTTTCAACACCATCCTGGAAGCTGTGAAAAGCTCTTTGGACAAATAGTGGGATGGCGTTTTGGCAGGCATAAACCTGTCCTGGAGAAACTAACAGATCGTCTTCCATACGGGATCAGTGATCATAGAAAAGGAAACTCCTGAAGAGTTTATCACCTTCTTAACATCGAGGATTTCCCTTGTCTGCTTTTGCAACAGCTTCAGAATCTCTTCATTAGAGAAAAGCTGACGAGTGGTCACAAAAGGTTCACCTTTGAAGGGTAGAGACAGAGCCTTCCCTAAGCCTCGAGGTGTCAAAGTCATAGAAATGCCCTGGACTACGCCTGTCTTATTGCTGTAAGAGGCCAGGAACTCATCACATAACGACGGATCCTCTGGAAGCAGGGGAAAAGGAGTAACCACAAAAGCAGCAAGACCCGCCTTCGTGAGGGGCTCAAAAGTAAGTAGGGAAGAGTAATCCCGACTAACTAATGGGACGTACTAGATGGGGGGAGGAGCATGAGAAGGCGCCATTCAGATGGTTACACACACACCACAAACACAGACAATCAAGGAGAATGCCTGCAAAGCAACAGACAAAAAACCAAGGATAAGAGAATAACCAATAAAACGTGACTCGACCAACTAACCCCAAGCAAACCACATCCTAGAAAAAATTTGACATGACCTTGAGACAAATGCGACCGAAAGCTTCATGCGATGCATCAAACAAACAACCTGAACCCCGTATCAGGCAATAAAAGAAAAAACTGCATACTGTACCCTGAACCATAACAAAAACAGGAAACCAAAATAATACCATATCCGACACATTTCAATACTACATCGGTGATAAACCAAGACTGGACCATGGAAAATAACTCTAATGACTGCGCATACCCATCCCATGAAACGGTTCATTAAAAAGGGGAATTAAGTGTAGTGAGGGGGAATTAATTTAATGAAGGGTTGATTTTAATAGATTATTAAGAATGGGTAAAGTTTTATTAGGTGATAAACCTTAGCAAGAAAACGGTGGTTCCTTATTATAAATTAAATTACCCATTATTAGGTTAAACCGGTGCGTTTATTCGAATCTCGACTTCGATACCCGACTGGGTCTCTAAATGCAAGTTCATTGATTACAATTTAAGGTGATGTGGAGCGCTTTTTTGCCAGCGCGTGCTCATGTGACGGCTGGTTTATTTTAATTAAAAATTTAAGTGTCTCTGTAGCGCACGTAGCGCGTGCTAAGTGAACGGCGGGTTTATTTTAATTAAAAAGTATGTGTGTGTTGAGCGCGAATGCGCGTGCCATGGTGGTAGGTAGGTTTGATTTATGTTGAATATTGGTTTGTTTGTTTGTGTGTTATTTGTGGTTTTCCGTGGTTTTTTTTTTTAATATTAACCGTGGATTTTGGGGGAGCTTTTGTTTTTTTTTTTAACAAATAAAATGGAAAATACCTGGTAGTGGGTGTATGGAAATGCAAAGAATGCGCTTCCCTCAATCCAAAAATATCTGGATTTTTTGTTTTCTCGAGACAGTTAGTTGGGGTGTTGGATGAAAAAAATGTTTGTTTTTTTTAATGTTATGGATGTGTGTGATTTAGTGTGAAAGAATTTAGGTGTGAAAGAAAATATTAGGACAGCTGAGAAAAATATGCCAAAAATAAATAAAAATGGGAAGGCAAGGGTTAGGAATGTTTCAGAAATTGAGTGGGAATTTTTTAGTATTTTTAATGAATTTTTATCATATTTTTGGGTAGTTTGAAAGATTTTAGAATTTTAAAATGGGCAAAAATATTTTTTTCTGAAATTTACAGGGTGAGAAAAATATGGCCATGGATTGCAAAAATAAAAGGAAAGTTTACGAGATTTTTCTGGACTTTTTCAGAATTGAAAGGAGTTGTTAATGAGTTGTTTTGTATTTGTCAATGTTTTTGTGTGTTTTTTATTTGTTATTTAAATGGAAAAAGGATTGACGGGTGTGTTAATTAAAAATGTGGGAAAAATACCCAGCAACAGGCTGCGTGGCAGCAACCAACGAATGATCTTCCGCACTCGATCCCGCACAATCACGCGATCAAGCACGAACAATCACCCACAGGCACGTGCGCATCCGTTGCGGAGGATCACGGACTGAAAATAGAGCAGCCAGTTGCTGCATGCAATGGGTTATGGAAGGGGTTTCGATAACTCGCAAACAATGGGGGGAACAAAGGCATTAGTGGGGGTTACTGGGGGGTGGTGTGAAAGGGTGGTATAGTGGGGGTAAGTGGGTTAGTGGGTTTGCAGTGGGGGGGAATGGGGGTTAGTGGGGGGGTAGTGAAGGAATGGTGGGAATGGGGGTTAGAGAGGGTTGGGAGGGTGTGAACAGGGGGCTAGGTGGGGGGTGGGTTTAGTGGGTGGGAAGGGGGGTTAGTGGGGGGGTAGTGAGGGAATGGTGGGAATGGGGGTTAGAGAGGGTTGGGAGGGTGTGAACAGGGGGCTAGGTGGGGGGTGGGTTTAGTGGGTGGGAAGGGGGGTTAGTGGGGGGGTAGTGGGGGGTGTGCAGGTACATGTGGCGGCAAGACGGCAGTCAACGGGCGATGACGGGAGACACGGCGAGGAGCAGGGGCGAGCAAAGGGCGTTGTCGGCGGCGGGCGGCAACTGCGACGGTTGGCGATGGCGACGGCTACGGGCTACGGGGCGGCAGCGACGGCCACGTGGGAGGGCGCGAACAGCGGCGGCCACGTGGGAGGGCAGGGGCACGAGGCCCGGCGGCGTCCGCTCGAGGAGAAGGCTGCGACGGAGGCGCTGTTGGCGGGTGTGTGGGCGACGATGCTACAGGGCAGGAGGGAGAGGAAGGAGGGGAAGGAAAGGAGCAGGACGAGGGAAAGAAGATGGAGGAGGGAAGGCGGGAGAGGAGGGAGGGAGGAGAGGAAGGGAAGGAGGAGGAAGATGGAGGAAGAGGGAAGGGTGAAGGAGAGGGAGGTCGAGGTGGAGATGGAGAGGGGATAGAGGGGGACACGCAGAGCGGGAGGGAAGGGAGAGAGGGAGGGAGAGGCAGTTAGGAGGGGTGGGGGGTGGAAAGGGTGGGAGGGTCGGGGAGAAAGAAGTGTGGGGAGGGGTGGGTAGGGGTAGGAGGGGATTTGCAGGGATAGGGGTGGGGGAAAATGGGCACGGTGGGAATGGGCAGGGTGGGTGGGCAGGGGCAAGAGGGGTGGGTGAATAGGGGAGGGGGCCCATGGGGGGCCATGGGTTGGGTAGGGGTCAAGAGGGTGGTAGGTGCCCATGGGGGGTGGGCAGGGTCAAAAAAGGGGGTACGTATCCCCGTCCCGCGCACGAGCGCGGGGCGGGGTAAAAAAATTTGCCGTGACGGGATTGAAATGGCACCGGGATGACGGTACGGGTTATGCGAACACGACCAGGACACGTGGAGACGCGTAAAATCAAAAAAGGGCGCGTTCACGCGCAAAACGGGCGCGCGAATACACGTAAAAATAAAGAAAAATTAATAACTCCCAATCCAGACGTCAAAACGAAATAGCGTAAAAACAAAAAGTGCGCAAGACAACATGCGGAAGAGAAGAAAAATATATGACGGAGATTCCAGGAGGGGTAAAGGGCGGTCACGTGCAAAAAACACAAAAAATAAACCAAAAAACGCAATTAAAAATTAATATCGAAAAATCCGTGCATCGGAATGAGGTGCAAAAAAAAGGAAAACTGTGCAAAAAGATGTGCCCGACAATCTTATCTCATCAAAACATAATTCCGATGGAGATAAGATGCGTTCACATGGGAAAAACCCAAAAAACAAACCCGAAAATGGGATCGGAAATTAATATCGGACAAACCGTGAGCCGGAATGACACGCAGGAAGAAGGAAAAATGTCTGCAAGAAGGAGTGACACAGGTTTATCACGTTAAAGCGCAGTTCCGGTGGAAGTAGAAGGGGTTCATATGCGAAAAACTCCAAAAATACTCCCAAAAACACATTTAAAAATTAATAAGTAAAAATCCGGAAGTCGAAAGAGGGGGGAGGAAAAAGGAAAAAGGTGGGGGAAGGAACAGGGGACACAGTTGTCAAATCAAATTGGAATTCCGATGCAAACAGGGCAGGTTCACATGGAAAAAGGTCAAAAAGATGCATGAAAAAGTCTTAAAAAACCGGAAAATTAATAGTGGACAAACTGTGTAGCAAAATGACTCGGAGTAAAAAGGAAAAATGTCAGGGAAAAATTTGTTGGCATGGGTATGACGTCAGAGCATGGTTTTGAAGCAAGAAAAGCGCGTTCACATGGGAAACCGGCTAATTTGCACAAAATGCTTCAAAAATTAATAACTAGAAAACCGTGCACCAGAACAAGGGTAGGTAAAAAGAAAAAATGGTCAGTTCAACGGGAGGAACAGGGCTATAAGAGTGGATTTGGACTTTGGTGAACGTAGGGTGCATTCACATAGTAGGACCTCAAAATCAAGGAATGAAGGAAAACTGCAAGGGAACAGCCCCAAGGGTGGGTGGAACATAACTGGGTAGATGGAAAGGGATCCCCAGCAGGGTAAAATCAAGTCATGGCATACATGCATAAACAGGTTAAGGCATATGCAAAAGGGTATGCAATGTAGACGCGCAGGGACGCGTCCCCACACTTAAGACCTTAACGGATAGGGTTAACCGAGCAACAAGGACCTAGGACCACGCCATAGACCATCCACTAATGCCCCCACACTTAAAACATGACTGTCAGGAAGAAACAGAAGGTGTAGGGTTTAAAAAACTTGGCCCGTTTCGTCAAGAAGCAAGGTTGAGTGTCGATGGCACGTCCAGTGTGGTTGTCGGCGCTGGAGGAACCAAGACATCTTCTCGGCATATGTCCGTCATGGCAGGGACCATGCGGCAGTACCCAGGGAGGTAGCTGATGGAAGGAATCACAGGAAATCCGTTGATGATGAGGAATACTACACTCAACTCACAGTCACTCAATTGGAATGAAAGAACAGTCACTCGCCCCATGACTAATATCACTCGAGGAATAAGGATTGAAACCCATATCTCATACCTGATTGAGGAATCAACAAGGGGGAATGGTGCAGAAGGAGTATGCCAGGGTGCACAATTGATGGTGCAGTAGTGTGTCCAACCCATCTGGCATAAGTGCAAGGAGGAAGGCAAGGGAGCCTTACAGTGCAGTGTACAGAACAGGATGATGTGTCTTGTGATGACGGTAGAGACTCATCCCGTGGGTGCACAGGGAAAGTGGAACATACCTAACTCTAAGTGTCGTAACGTCCCTCAATCTCACCTCTCGGTAATTGATTGAAGAAACTCCAGTCACACTCAGCCCACTCTCTGTCTCACACTCTGTTGGTAGATACAGGAGGGCAGCCTTTTCCTGAAACCCATTGATGTAATCCTCACAGTCACTTGTGCAAAGGTTGTATGCCTTGTGCGCATTTGATGGTGCAACTGTGCATCCCGCCCTGTGCCGGCATACGGTGCAAGAAGGAAGGCCAGGGAGCCTTATAGTACAGTGCACAGAAACAAATTGTGCTTTGTGCATTGAGAGGCCCATCGTGTGCGTGCAACACTTCATTCACACTTCTCACCTCTCATTTGATTTGAAGGGAAAAGACTGGTCTCTCAACCCACCCTCTGTCTCACTCTCTATTGATAGATACAGAGGGCAACCTTACTCACTTCCCCATCCGGTTAGGATGAAAGCTCACATCACTCGATTGTTTGTCGATGAAAATCGCGTCGTCAGTTGTTGAAGAGGCGTACCCAGGGAGGTAGCCATCCAATCGAATATTTTATTGGACAGGAACATGTCATCTCCTAGAGGACAGGTAGTCACTTTGCAGAGAGACCCAGGACATAGCGTACCAAGGGAGGTAGCTTCGGAATTGGATCCTAGGGATATCAATTAATGAATCCACTTTCTGGACTACTAGGTGTTACCACCTTTTCCACAACCAGCTTCTCACCCAAGGGTGTTTACCACCTTTTCCTGGAACGAGGCCTGCTATGACAGGGAATTGCTTCCTTTTCTCTCATAACAGATTTGTTTGTTTGTTTTTTTTTCTTCTTCTTCTTCTTCTTTCTTTTTCTTGTTTTCCCCTATTCCCAAGGGTGTTTCCACCTTTTCTCGAAGAATAGGTCGGCATGACAGGGACCTAAGTCCTTTTCTCCCATGACCGATATGTTTTGTTTTTTCTTTTTTTTTTTAAATTGAGCAAGGGAATGGTAGAACTACCATTTGTCAGAACCCACCTCGCCACTGATGCTGGTGGAAAATAGAGGATAAGAGATCAAGGCTGGAAGGGGGGTTTGAGGGGACAAAGGGTTGCGTCCATTTCATCAGGAGTGATTGAAGAACGACTATCAGAAGTAGCATCATAAGAATTACAATGCCGCACCAACGAGGGAAAGGATCAAGTGTCCGTAATTGTCAAGATCCCCAAGGAGGGAAGTACTTCTTCAGGCGATATCCATTGATCAGAAAGGGATCATCAGAGACATCAACGGTCTGCACTTGGACAGAGCCATTAGGGTTGACGGCAAGTACCTTATAGGGGCCCATCCACCGCTGCTGGAGCTTGCCAGGAAACTTGCCAAAGCGTGAATCATAGGCTAGGACCAAATCACCTTCTTTGAACTCCTTATGCTTGATAAAGCTATCATGGTAAGCCTTGCGTCGAGCTTGCGTCGAGCTTGCGTGGCTTCCATGCAGTGTAGAGCCATCCTACGAATTTCGTCCAAACATTCCAAGTGCAGGAGACGACGTTGCAGTGAATCATCATCCCCCAAACGCTCTTTGATGGCCACTCTCAAAGAGGGTAGTTCCAATTCAACAGGAAAAACTGCTTCTATACCATACACCAACTGGAAAGGTGTCTATCCTGTTGCTGCTTTATGGGAGGTTCTGTACGCCCATAGGGCCTCTGTAAGTCGATCGTCCCAATCACGACGATGTGCGGCAATTGTTCTTGTCAGAATCGAGCAGAGGATGCGATTGGTGACTTCAACTTGGCCGTTGGCTCTAGGGTAATAAGGAGTGGACTTGCGATGGCGGATCTTATATAACTCTATCAACTCTTCCATGACTTTGTTGAGAAAATGAGTACCTCTGTCACTTACCAGCTCTAGGGGACTGCCAAAACGGGTGATGATATTCTCGTACATGAACAGGGCCATGCTGTTACCATCGTCCCGCTTTAAGGCTTTAGCTTCACACCACTTTGTAATATAATCCGTACATACGAGGATGTATCGGTTCTATTTCCTTCTGGTAGGAGGATCGATCGGACCTACGAAGTCAATGCCCCACTTCTCAAACGGCTTCAACGGAAGGATAGGTTGCAGTGGCATGGCACTTGTCTTGGTGGATTTCCCCATTCTTTGACAAGCATCACATCTTTTACAGTAATCATAGGCATCCTTGTGAATGGTAGGCCACCAATATCCTGCTAGTAGAGCCTTCCTAACTGTAGCTTCTCCTGCAAAGTGACCTCCATATGGCTTGTCATGGCAAGCCTTCAAAACAATCCCAATCTCATCTCCTGCAACACATCTTCTGAGCACTTCATCTTTGCCTTTCTTGTACAATGCACCGCCTAGCAGGGTGTAGGGGGCTGATTCCAGCATGAGCTTCTTCCTTTCCCGACTAGAGATACCAGGAGGATACTGTTGGGTTGCCATCAGATTGGCAATTTCTGCATACCAGGGAGTTACAGTTTCTACCAAGAATAGGGAAGCATCAGGGAGGTCTGGATCATCTTGCTCCTCGTCTTCAGTTTGTGGGATCCGCGACAAATGATCAGCCAAAACATGGGAACGACCAGGCTTAGTAATCACCTCAAAGTCGAACTCCTGGAATAATAGGAGCCATCTCATCATTCGTCCTTTCACATCTGCTTTGTTCATCAAGAAGGACAGGGCCTCATGATCCACATAAATTTTAAAGTGGGTAGATAGGAGGTAATGGCGGAACTTCTCTAGGGCAAACACCATTACCAAGCACTCCAGCTCTGTCACTGTATAGTTCCGTTCCCTATCAGTGACTTTTCGGCTTGCATAATAGATCAGTTGATCCAACTTGAGGAGCCCTTCTGGCAGAGGACAGCACCTAAGCCTTCAATTGATGCATCAGTGTGTACATGGAACTCTTTCGTCCAATCAGGAGGTTGCAGAATGGGTGCCTCTATCAAACACTGCTTCAGAGTGTGAAAGGCTTTGTCACATTCTTCCGTCCAAGTAAACTCTGCATCTTTCCTCAGAAGCTTGTGCAAGGAAGTTGCCTTTGTCGCAAAATGGGCTATAAACCTTCTGTAGTAACCCACATGGCATAGGAATCCCCTCAACTGTTTGAGGTTGGTGGGTGCTGTCAGAGCTGCAATCTTTTCGATTTTTGCAGGGTCTGTTGATATCCCTTGTGCAGAGACAATGTGGCCCAACAAGACTCCAGAAGAAACCCCAAAGATGCATTTGTCGGGGTTGAGGAAAATCCCATACTCCCGCCATCGGTCAAAGCATTGTTCCAGGTGTTCCCAATGTTCACGGATCAAACTATAGACACAGAAGTCATCCAAATATACCTCAATAAAGTCGTGCAGATGATTTTGAAATGCAGCCATCATGACTCGCTGGAAAGTAGCAGGGGCATTGCAGAGTCCAAATGGCATCACTCGGTAAGCCTAGGTCCCCCATTCTATGGTGAAGGTTATTTTGGATTGGTCTTCCTCTGCGATTTGGACTTGGTTGTATCCGCTGAATCCATCCAGAAGAGAATAAAGCTCATGTCCTGCCACTGTGTCCAACAATTGGTCTATGAAAGGGATAGGAAAGTGATCCTTCTTCGTCTTGGAATTGAGCTTTCGGAAATCCACACATATACGAAGCTTGCCATTCTTCTTGGGTACAACCACGATGGGTGAAACCCATTCACTATTTGCCACTGGACAGATGAACTTGGCTTCCAGAAGCTTCAGCAGCTCCGCTTTCACCAATGTGGAATAATTCGGGTTCATTCGCCTCTGTCGTTGCCGTACTGGCTTGGCATCAGGCTCCAAGTCAATATGATGTTGACATATTGTGGGATCAATCCCCTTTAAGTCTTTATAGGACCATGCAAACACGTCCAAATTTTATTTCAACAAGTTGTACAAGGTTGACAACTCCTCTTCTGGGAGACTTCTACCCACCTTCAAGTGGCGTTCAGTACCTTCGGCATCCACAAAGGTTAACCACCTTTCACCTTCTACTTCACGGATGAAGGTCCCACGGACTGCTTCTGGATACAGATCTGACTCCTTCAAGGGAGTGGTATCCTCTTTGGATGTCCCACTAGAACCAATTTCTTCTTTTGGTGGAGACTTAGGTTGCTCCTTGAGATGTTGAAATGGGTTTAGAGCTGTTTCGGGTTTGGTTTCAAAATTAATTACCTCTTGGCTTGAAGACTCATCTTCTGATGATACATCCAGGAACGTCACATAACAGGGACCCTCTGATGCCGGTTGGGTTTGTGGGACTGGTGCTTGTTGGCACGGTGCATCATCATCATCTTTCTTCGGCAAGGATGGGTTAGGATGGCATGAGCCACTGTTGAAAAATGGCTTGTTCTTCTTAACCCACGTCTTATAAGAATTTTGCATATAAGAAGATCCATTTACCAAACCAAATGGTACCATTGCCATTCTGTCCCATAGCATGAGCTCGTCTGCTTCTGAAACTTCTTGGTCAAATGTATCCTCTTCAGGTGGGATAGACTCTTCCGTTTCACTTCCATCACCTTCTTCGTCCATATCATATCCATCCTCTTCTAGCTCTGTCTCTGCTTCTGCTTCTGCTTCTGCTTCTGCTTCTGCCTCTGCTTCTGTCTCTGTAGGAGCTCTGTAACAAAAGAATAGATTCTCTATTTCCTCTTCTACCTCTGTCTCTGTCTCTGCTATAGCCATGTAACAGGGAGAGTAGTACATCCATGCTTCTATCTCACTATCAGAAGTGATTTCAGAAGTCATTCCCGGTTCAGGCAGGAAGTATTCACCCATTGATAATGGCTTTGCATCTTTTGGAAGTCGGCTTACAGTATCCACTGTTAAGGAATGTGCCACTGTTTTCTTGGGAAGGATCTGTTTGACAGCATCTTCGTCTGCTAATGTTCCATCTGTAGCCTCATTAGGGGAGTCAGAAGATAATTCCAAGGAGGTGGATCCATGTCCTTTTTGAGAACCATACAGTTTCAGCACCACTTTGTTGGGTCCTCTGCCCAAGATCAAGGTTCCTTTGAACCAATCCGTCCTTGCTCGGGCTTCAAAAAGCCATGGTCTACCCAGTAACAGAGGATAGGATGTACCATAAGAGTTTGGCTTCACCACCAGATAGGTTAGCCAATAATCTTTTCCAGCCACTGTAGTCTTCACATATGGGAGAATGCCCAAAGGCTTGATTCTACTCTGATCCGCCAGTCTGATGAGCCATTGGGTTGGTTGCACACCTTGTAAGCCTAGATCCTTCATTGTAACATCCGTCATAATGTTCACTGATGAACCACCATCAATCGGTGCATTTGAAATGAAGCAGCCTTCTATCCACACGCCAGTCTCTGGAGTACCCGGATCTAGGAAAGCATTAGCCACATCCACTTCTTTTACAGGCTTTGGAGCCTTGTTGGACTTTGTTGCTGTTGAGGGAGCAATCCTTAAGCCAGTCTTCTTGTCAGTATACTTTTGAACCTTTTCCGGCAACTGGGAGACAACATCAATAATTGTCGGAATGTAAGATTTGGTCTAAAGGTATCTAGATCTCTAACTAGATCGTATTCCTTAATAGGATCCACTGGCTTCTCTAACCGGTTAGGGAATGGGGCAACACCCATTTTCATTTTCCCTCTTTCTTCCAACAGAGGAATTACAGGAACTTCTTCTGCCACTTGTGGCACTTCGTCCTCTTCTGTCTCCTGGACCTCTGGTCCTGTCTCTGTAACTGTCTTTGTAACTCTCCGTGGCACTGTAGTGCTCTGTACGGCACTGTTAGGCTCTGTTCTGTTCTGTTCTTCTAGTGGAAGATTGAACTTCACTGTTCTGGCATGAGGGTTATTTTCTTTCTGGATAGGTGGTTCCTTCTGCTTTGCACGCGTGATGGCAGCAACTTCCAATTCCACCAAATTGGAGGTAGGCTCTTGGGCCTTGGCCGGACTATAAGTAGCACTGTTTTTCACTGGGGCTGGGCTTGGACAGTCTTTTGCAGTGTGGCCTTCTCCTTTGCATCGACTGCATAAGGGCTTGTAATCCACTGACCTTCTGGGATTTGGACAATTTGGTGAAATATGTCCCTTTTCTCCGCATCTGTAACATTCCACTTCTGATCTCTGACCACCGCCAGACTGTCTTCCTCTGTAACTTTGGGAAGGAAATCTTCTGGGTCTGAAATTAGGACCAAACTCTCTAGGCTTGGGTCCAATATCCTGTGTTGTCATTTTGGATTCCAGCAAGTTGAATCTTGCGTCTTCTTCCTTCCTTCTCCTATCATGCATCTCCTTCAGAGAGCAAATGTCCTCTGTATGGTTCTTCCGCAAACAGTAGGAACAGAAGGCTCCAGGGATGGTTGGTTTTCGTGTACATTCAGTGGCTAAATGGCCTGCTTGATGACACTTACCACACCAAGTATTTGACCACATCACATCTCTTCCTGCTCCTGCAACGTTGGATATGCTAGCGGTATTCACTTTCAACGTCTGTAGTTGCTCTGTGATCACATCCATCAACTCCTTTTTGATGTTTGCAACTGAGTTGGATAAATAATCCTTCAAGATTTCTCCTCCGGACGTACTGGTAGGAGGGTTTTGAGGAGTCTCTGTAATCACTGCATAAACGGGTTGGGTTGGTACAGAGGGGTCTCTGTTCTGGTTCTGATTCAGAGCTCCTGTTTGAACTGTTGGCTGTTGGCTCCAGTTGGTAGGATTCCACTGTTGCTGCTGATTTGTCATTGAGGAAATTGGTTGGGACCATTGTTGTTGTGGTTGAGCCATCATTTGAGGCATGGATTGTGGCCACTGTGGATTTGGTGCACTGTACTGTGATACCGGGGGTATCTGTTGGTAGAGATAGGGAACAATCCCTAGGACTGCATTTGGTGGATACATCATTCCTGACATCAGAGGAGGTAGGACTCCTCTTCCTGTATTCATCGCTAATCTAGCTTCCACTTCATCGTACAGTCTTGCACCTTCTGTTGCAGCTTGCAGTGTGGTTGGTCTTTGCAGCTCCACAAACTTACAGACTTCTGGTTGTAATCCTCTGAGAAACACCCCCTTTTGAATGCCATCATCTAGATTATGATTAGTCCATCTCTTCAGGATGGATTCCATTCGTGAGACATAAGCTTCTACTCTTTCTCCAGAGGATTGACTTAGGTTCATAAATTCCTCTCTCATCTGCTCTTCAAAACCTTCACGCCTGAATTTAGTGAGGAATGCCAACTTCAGGTCGTCCCATGTGCCAAAAGTTCCTGCTGCTTGTCTCTCATACCACTGAAACGCCGCGCCCTTGAAAGTGGCAGGGAATATTGCTAACCAATGCTCAGGGGTTCTAGCATTGTTAGCCACACATGCTACCATAAACTCTGCTACATGAAGATCGGGGTCTTCATTGTACTCTCCCTTAAAAACTGGCAATGGGACTACATTCGCTGGCCTGTCATCAATATTTCCAGGATGGATCTGGCTTGGAAGTGGACCTCCAGCAGGAGGAAGGGCTTGATGTGCCATTGGGACTTCTGTAAAGAGTTCCGCAAGGGCGTCAAAGGTGGCTTCTGCTGCGAGCTTGCTCTCGGCTCTGATTCTTGCTTTCTCTCTTCTCACGTACCTCTGGACTCGTTCTAATGCTTGCCTCTTTATTGCGTCATTTATCAGGGGTGTGGCTCCACTATGTTGTTAGTGTTCCACAGAGGGTTAACAAAAGGCTTTAGTCTCTGGAGGATTCTCTTTCCAACATTTCTTCTACTTCTTTCTTTTCAACGTCCCTAAATTCTGCTTTCATGCCACTACACAGAGGAAGGTATTCGATTCTGAAGGTGTCAAAATGCATACGTCTGAGCATTGTGATGGTGCCATCATCATAGTAATGCCAGCTTCTGATGGTTTCAACAGTGTATATTGTGAAAAACACTCTGTCTACCAACTTCCAGTGGGTTGCTAATTGAACAAACAAAAGATTATCAGTACACCAAGCATCCCATGTATCTTGCTGTTGAGCGTCCATGAACAAATTCCAACTCTTTTCCTTCTTGTCCTTGTGAACCTCTACAGACCAAGACTCCTGTAGCTTCTTCACAATCTCCCACTTGATGTTGTCTGGAAACTTTTCAATGAATGCCAAATCTTCCATGGATGGTCATTCTCTCTGTTTCTGCTCTTTAGTTTGTTCCCAAACAGTTTGCCACCAAGATGCAAGTTTCTGCTGCTTCAATAGGAAGAGGAAACTGTCCACCACATAGAGCATGCATCATGATGGTGATGTGTTTCCGCCATTGTGGGATGAACTTCTTGTGGAAAGTGGCTTTGATTATGAGGAATTCCAACTCTTCAGTGGAAGAAGAAACTTTACAATCATCCATTGAATTCTTCTCTTCTTGGCAATGCCATTTCCTTCATTTTCAGCCTCTTCTGGTGCTTGTTGATGGCAAGATTCCCTGGCTGCGCACCAAAAACATGGAGCCCCGAGAGGAACACCAAGGAAAAAGGAATTCTCTTGCAAGAAAATCTATCTTGTAACATCAACAAGCTTGTTTATCATGTTTCATATGATCATAATGAAGAAAAGAACACCAGGCACAACAAATCTTCATGTAGCATCATGTAGATCTCCCACGGTTTTTAATAGAATCAACCATGTTCTTCAATATCTTCACAAAATCCATCAATAGAACAAAGAAAGCAAAGTAATACACCATCTTTGAAATGGAAATACATCACATAGTATTCATCTTCAATATCTTTATAATCTTCTCTCTCAATCTCTCATATACAATCACTTTGTTTGAGTAGAATTGGCTATCTCTGACTCTCTCTCTCTCTCTCAATCAATAATACATCATATCCTCACTACAATCTCTCTAAAATCACTCTCAATAATCCTTCTTAGGTCGTTGATACCCCTCCCAAGAGGTATGTCTGATATGAAGAGTCACCAGAGCCTCTACAGTGTCCTTTCATAGCTCACTACTGTCACTTCACTCTAGTCTTCACTTGAGTCTTTAGCAGCTACTTCTTCCACTTCTTTCAGCTCTTTTGCACTTGTATTCACCTCTTTCCAAGGTTAGAAAACTTTCCCAAAGTCACACATACATTCCACAAAACACTTACAGAAGCATACAGAATAGTCTACAGAACAGTACCAGAACAGCTACAGTACAGAACAGAACAGAGACAGAACAGAAGCAGAAGCTCTACAGAAGACCTACAGAAGGTTACAGAAGGTCATCAAAACCTCATAACTTACTCTCAAACCATTCCAAACTCTCACAAACCATTCAATAAACTTTCACAAGATCTCAATCTTCATTAATCAATACTCCATCCCTCCTTACAGAAGACAATCAGAACAAAACAGAGCAAAACAGAAGGTATACAGAACCATTCAGAACCTATCAGAACCATCAATAAACATCATGATCTTCCAAAACACAATCATTATCATCTAAAACACTCTCAAACCACTTCCAAACCAATCAATCATCTCATAAAATCAACCATTCAGCTCTCAAAAACAACAAAAATCAGCCAAAAAACAAGTCATTTCAACACTCAACATAAGGTGACGACAATGCTCTTGATCATCAAGGAATACATGTTTATAGTCGAGATGGATAATGTATTGCTATTTCAAACCTACATAGGGCATATATGCTAGTGCTATATGTTCTTTTTCTTATGGGTAATGAAGGTTGGCATGTAGAGGTACCTTATAGTAATGTTAATATTCTAGTTAATATATGTAGATTTCCTAATAAAGACTATGTTTCTCAAATGCAATTTTATGCATTTGGACTAAAGTGCATAAGGATAATGAGGTGTGCATGTTGTGTGTTGGTCAATTGATTGTTGCAACAATTTATTGTTGATACTTATTGTAGTATAGAGCAATGTAGGTTGGCTTGGTGTCATCAGAATCAATCACTTTTATGCTCAAAAGTATATAAAGGGTTGGGAGATATGATGGGAGTGATGGATAATGGGCTAACATTAGTTATTGGTGTCTCTATTGGTAAAAAGGTGGTTTTTCCATCTTCTTTTATTGGTGGGCCAAGGCACATGTATCAATTGTATCAAGATGCCATGGCTATTGTGTGGAGTAAAAGGAAGCGTGATCTTTTTATAAAAATGGCATGTAATACAAAGTGATTTTTTCATTCTTCTTCATCACAATGACTATGGTTGATACCCAGTCTGTGTGCTCAATTTCATAAATGAATCCAGCTCTCATCAGCTTGTCAATTTCCTCTTTGACAGCATGAGCGTGTTTTGGATTCATAGGGTACGGTCGCTGCTTGACCGGCATTGCGTCCGATGTCATGGGTATGTTGTGAGTCAAAACACTCAGATCTATCCCCTATAGCTCCTCTAAGGACTAGGCAAACACGTCTATATACTCTCACAAGAGAGCGAGAAGACTCGTTTCTTCTTCAAAAGTCAAGTCGTCGGCAATGAACACTGGTCAGGGTGTTTCCCCTTCCTGGGCTAAGTCTATCTCCTTGACTTTGGCTGGTCCCTCGATTGGTTCGCTCGTCTGCCCTTGATGTTTGGCACCTAACAGAACTACTACCATATCCCCTTTTTTGAATTTCGTGAAGCGTTTAGGGAGGTCATGCGGCTTTTGTTGTTCTTCTGATCATGTATCCCTGGGTTGCTTTGCCTTTTCCTGCTTTAACCGTCTGCGCCTCAGGTGGACGGGTAGGTCCCCCTTGGTACGTCTGGTCGTGGGCAGCCTAGGGATCTCTGGATCACTATCCGAACTAACTTCCGATTCAGAGTCAAACCCTCCATCTTCACTAGAAGAGGTGGTCTCCCCTGGTGGCCGCAATTCAGATGGCGATTCGGTCTTAAGTATTGATGTCATTTCTGGCTGGGCTAGGCCTGCTTGCACAAGGTCTATGGCTCCTATGCATTCCAACCAAGCGCAATCACATTCCATGCGCATGACTCCTCTCTCTACTCTAAGGGTCTGCCTTTTCTACAGCTTGGCGTTTGCTTATATTTGCTCAATTTCTCATCCTTCAGTGTCGTATTCTATGGTATCTACTTCACCCTCGCTCTCATCACTGAAGGATTGGCAGTCTTCATATTTGTTGCTGGAATCTTTGTCATCCGACTGCTCGTCATTTCCTAGAGTTTGGTATGTCTCGTGCCGTTGGTCAGGAACTAGGTTTAAATCGTGGACCCTAGTCCATTGCCACTTGGATTCCTCTAAGAGATCCTAGAGCGGTTTGAAATTTGCAGCTGGATTGCCAACTAGCTGGTTCGTTAGGTATTCTAGTACCCCCTGGAGTTCCCGTTTGTTGGATGGCACTTGGAAGGTGACAGGCTCAGGCTTTCCCTGGAGACTTCCTGCCATCATGCAGACAGGTGGCAGAGAGTGCTTCGTTAGACTTGCCGATCGTTTTGATGGCTTTCTCATATGCCTCATGATCTGAGAATGGCAGATCAATTGTAGCAAGAACGTGCATCCAATCCCGCTCATCCTCTGGGCATGGGATATACTTGGTCAAGGGCCCATAGGGCTTCTTGACCTGAGTGTTCCCCTTGAGCATAGCAGAGATGGAATCTAGGTCGACTGGTGAGGTCTTCCAAGTGTCCATCTCTATTCTCACGGCATCCATTCTATTGCCAAGGAAGATCAAGCCGTTACCCCAATCTTCGATGACTCTAGCGTTGCGCATCCAGGGTCGGCCTAATAGGATATCGTAATCCACTCCCTTCATGACTATAAAGTCAATAGAGAACTGGACACCTGCAATCCTCACTGGCTAATTCTTAAGTACCCCGAATGGCTTCACTCTCATACCGTTTGCCAACGTGACATTAAACCTTAGCAGTTTTGACAGGCGGGTTTCCCCAAGTGTGGAGCACTGCGTGGCTAAGCACATTAAACCCAGCTCCCATGTCTACGATTCCCTTTCTTGTTATGTCACCTAGGGCTAGGACCGGTAAGACCACGTGCATCTCACAGCCTTCCCAAAAGGCATTGACGTGCAAGGATTTAGGGACGGAGTATAGCGTCAAACTTGGTAATTGCATTTCTGCATCATGGTCTTGAGGGCCTGCCGTGACCTGCTCTTGTGACCCTTCGACCCACTACTTAAGGTCTTTCCATAGGGTAGGATGCTGCTTAAGCAGATCTCCCAGGCCAAGTGTTACAGGGGTAGTCACCAGCGTGGTCAGGAGATCGTTGGATACTCGTCCCTCCCCTAACCTAGATTATCCGGGCCAATGGGTACAGCTGACCTGAGGCTCTGTCGCATCAAGGCTTGGTCTTAGTGGCACTACTTGTGGCGCAGTTGCTTCTACTGACTTAGGTTGAGGCGGTGATATTGGCGTGCTTACGCTCGAGAGATCATCGATCTTGTCCTCTATGATGGGCTCAGCATCTTTGAGATGCTCTTGAGCCTCCTTCACCCATTTCTTCACCTTTTCTTTGGCCTCTAATTGTCGCTTCGGATGTGGGTATTCCCCTACCTTAGCGCTTCCCTTTTCGGCTGTCTTAGTGGGTGAAGTCTCTACCTCTGCATTTGAAACCTTCTTTCTAGTAGGCAGAGTCGTAGCACTCTTGGTTTTTAGTGCGACTTTAGCTTTCGATCTCTTCTTCTTCCGCCTGCGGCTTTTCTTCCCTATAGAGGTTGCATCAAGAATGCTAGTTCTGGCAGAGAGATGCCGGCCTGCTTTGTTTGGGCTCGGATCATGACCCACAATGGAATAGATGTGGCCTCCCTATCGGGGTTTTGACACCAAACAGCCCCAATGGGACAGATGGCAAGTTGGCTGAGCTAGAGGATGGCTTTCTCCTAGGACAATCTATGAAAAGATGGGTGATTCCACACTCTGCTCATCTTTGGTCAGCCTTGTCTCTGTTTTGCTGCTCTCTTTCAGTGCAACATGATGAGACATGAGCGGGGTGACCACAAGTCCAACAAGTGACTGGATCTTGCAGCTGTCCTCCTAGGCCTCTACCTCATCCTCGTCCTAATGCCATCACTGGCACAGGTCGATAATCCATGAGGACCGCGTTGCCCTCGTCGTCGTGCGAGATGTAAGGGTATATGTAGGTCTCTTCATCATTCGGCTCCTCCACATAGTGGATTGGAGCGTCGCTCGGTGGGTAGACGGTCTAGGAATGCGTGTACGATTTATGTCCATTCTAGGGGCGACTGGTTTCATATCGTTAGGCGTAGGAAGAGCCAATCGGGCTCCCCTTCCGAAGAATGGTTACGGCCTGTTTGCTAGGTAAGGCTGGCCGTAGGGTTGCGAGTATGGAAGTCTTCTTGGTAATCTACAATGCGCGACATCATGGCTGAACCTACCGCAGTTAGCACAAGGTCTTGACCTAGGGTCTTGACACTCGACCGGCAAGTGATTTCCGCCATAGTACACGCATTGGACGTGCGGGCACGTTGGTCGTCTCAGCATGTCTTGTAACTTGGCTAATTCCATTTTGATCTCAGCCAGTCTCGGTGGCCTTCCCCTTATCTTGGGATGATGGGATTGACCACTCACTAGAGACTGACGTTCTCTCTGAGCTTTGCGAGTTGGTCTCCTCTAAATTTGAGCTCCTGGAGCTCCGGTCTTTCAGCTGATCATCGACTCTGATGGCTTCCTCAAACACTCTAGCTACCGCATCCCGCTGCAAGCTTGAATTGCCTGCCAAAGCCTTATACAACTCCTCGTCTCGAATTCCGCTGATGAATACAGTCAAAACTGCTCCGTCAGTCAATCCCTCGCCTAGAGGGGTTCTCTTAAAGAGACTCCTCACATGGGTCACGTAGTCGCGGATGTCCTCCTTCTCTTTCTACTTGACGTTCATCAAGCGTACTAGCAAGTGTTGAGATATCGAGCTCCACTCGTGATATGCTAGGGTGACCGTTGTGCATTTATGTCACCGACTTGTTAGTTACAGATGCGGTTGGTACACCGCCCATGAATAATAGCTAGATGACAGCTATCCTTATCTACTCTAGTTCGTGGCTCAGTTAGTATGCCACCTTAGTTAGTTGAGTTTGGTTTGAGACCCATATATAGGGTTTTTCTATTTCTCTGTACTAGTGTCCTTTTTGGCTTACACAACTAATAAGAGGAAAACTGTTTTCAGCCTCCACCTTTGTGTGTATTCCCCCATTGTGTAAGTGAGAAAGCTACAAGTGAGACTCCTTTCTTTTCTTCTCTCCCACAATCTTGATATGGTATCAGAGCCTGGTTCGTTGTAAGGAGCTCAAGAAAGCAAACCAAGTTTGCAGTGTTCTGGTAAGAGGACCAGTGTTGCTTTCATTTTTCGAGTTTGGGAGAAGTCTCTACAGGTAGCATAGCCGGAAAGTGCAAGAGTGCATCGTCTCAAATTGAGATGCCTTTCGCGATGTAGCAAGAGGGTAGTGTATGCTGCGGGAAAGGCCTTTAGCCCTTAGTTGCCCTGTTTTTTTGATTCGAGACCATTTCGGGGCCCGTTTTGGAGGCGGAAGTTTTCCGCATACACCCACGAAAAGGCCCTGATTTTTGCTGTGCGACCACTGTTCTACATGTCGGTGAAAAGTTACCGTAGAAATTACATCTATGCCTATGCGCAGAAACATTGGGAGTTACAGAATTATCCTTATTGCCTGTTGATGCAAAATCGTCACTAGGAAGTGACTGTGTGGTCAAATACCACTTTCGTCAGTTTTGCATATTTGCCCTTGTGAGGTTGAAGCTGTGGTTTTTGCAGTGACAAATTTTTTTGCAATGTTCTGTAATGGCGTCTGATTCTCTTTCACAGATTGTCACTAAAAAGCTTGACAAGAACAATTTCCAAGCATGGAAGTTTAGAATGACGAATTTCCTTATGGGAAAAGGATATTGGGAATTTGTTGCAGGAAATGAAGAAGAACCAGTTCTTCCTGATGCTCCCAATCAACAGCAAATGCAAGCATTTAAAGGATGGCATGAGAGAGCCAGAAAATTTATGTACTGGCTGTCTATCAGTATTTCAAACTCTATGATTGTGCATATTCAGGATGCAAGTACGCCAAAGGAGGCATGGGATACTTTGTCAAAAATGTATAGCACAAATACGCAAGCCAGGAAAATGCAGCTCAAGCAAGAGTTGTACAATGTGCAAAGAGAAAGTATGAACATCAATGACTACCACATGAAGGTGAAGAAGATTGCAGATGCACTTGCTTCCATTGGATCGCCAGTGGAAGATGATGATTTAGTTTCTGTGACCTTGAATGGTCTAGGAAAGGATTATGCACAGTTTCGAACATCCATTTCCATCCGTGAAAGATTTTCTGAGTTTGAGGAGTTAATTGCTCTTCTAATTTCTGAGGAGCAGAGAAATGGTGGTGCATCTTCTTCAGGAGGAACTTCAAAAGAAATTGTCTTCTACTCAAATGCTGGAAGAGGTAGAGGTAGAGGTAGAGGAGGCCGATCTGGAGGCTATGGTAGAAATCAGAATATGCTACAAACTCAAGAAAATCAATCCGAGGACGTGGTAACTCTAGAGGCAGGGGGAGCCAAAGAGGTCATGGTGGATGGGAAAGAGGCCAAAATGCAAACAGCAATGTTGAATGCTACTACTGTGGTAAAATGGGTCATATGGATAAAGAATGCTATAAAAAGCAGAATGACATCATTGTTGAGATATCGAGCTCCACTCGTGATATGCCAGGGTGACCGTTATGCATTTATGTCACCGACTTGCAGATGCAGTTGGTACACCGCCCATGAATAATAGCTACATGACAGCTATCCTTATCTACTCTAGTTCGTGGCTTAAGTAGTATGCCACCTTAGTTAGTTGGGTTTGGTTTGAGACCATATATAGAGTCCTTCTATTTCTTTGTACTTGAGTTCTTTTGGCTTTCACAACTAAAAAAAGAGGAAAACTATTTTCAGCCTCCACCTGTGTATGTATTCCCCCATTGTGCAAGCAAGAAAGCTACAAGTGAGACTCCTTCCTTCTCTCCCATAATCTTGACATGGTATCAGAGCCTTGTTCGTGGTAAGGAGCTCAAGAAAGCAAGCCAAGTTCGCGGTGTTCTGGTAAGAGGACTAGTGTTGCTTTCATTTTTATGTTTTGGGAGCAAGTCTCTGCAGGTAGCACAGTCAGAAAGTGCAAGAGTGCATTGTCTCAGATTGAGACGCCCTTCACGGTGTAGCAGGAGGGCAGTATATGCTACAGGAGAAGACTTTAGCCCTCGATTGCTCTGTTTTTTTTATTTGAGACCATTTCGGGGCATGTTTTGAAGGCAGAAGTTTTCTGCACGCACTCAGGAAAATGCCCTGTTTTATGATGTGCGACCACCACTGTTCTACAGGTCGGTGAAAAGTTACCACAGAAATTGCATCGTATGCTTTTGTGTAGAGACATTGGGAGTTACAGAATCATCCTTGTTTCCTATTTATGCAAAATCGTCACTAGGAAGTGACTATGTGGTCAAAAACCACTTTCGCCAGTTTTGCAGATTTGCCCTTGTGAGGGTGAAGCTGTGTTTTTTGCAGTGACAGAATTTTTTGCAATGTTCTGTAATGGCATCTGATTCTCTTTCACAGATTGTAACTGAAAAGCTTGACAAGAACAACTTCCAAGCATGGAAGTTTAGAATGACGAATTTCCTTATGGGAAAAGGATATTGGGAATTTGTTGTAGGAAATGAAGAAGAACCAGTTCTTCCTGATGTTCCCAATCAACAGCAAATGCACTCATTTAAAGCATGGCATGAGAGAGCCAGGAAAGTTATGTATTGGCTGTCTATCAGCATTTCAGACTTATGATTGTGCATATTCAAGATGCAAGAACGCCAAAGGAGGCATGGGATACTTTGTCAAAAATGTATAGCACAAATACGCAAGCCAGAAAAATGCATCTCAAGCAAGAGTTGCACAATGTGCAAAGAGAAAATATGAGCATCAATGACTACCACATGAAGGTGAAGAAGATTGCAGATGCACTTGCTTCCATTGGGTCGCCAATGGAAGATGATGATTTAGTTTCTGTGACCTTGAATGGTCTAGGAAAGGATTATGCACAGTTCCGAACATCCATTTCCATCCGTGAAAGATTTCCTGATTTTGAGGGGTTGATTGCTCTTCTAATTTCTGAGGAGCAGAGAAATGGTGGTGCATCTTCTTCAGGAGGAACTTCAAAAGAAGCTGTCTTCTACTCAAATGCTGGAAGAGGTAGAGGCAAAGGTAGAGGAGGCTAATCTGGAGGCCATGGTAGACATCAGAATATGCAGCAAACTCAAGAAAACCAGTCCTATGGAGGAGGACGTGGTAACTCTAGAGGCAGGGGGAGCCAAAGAGGTCGTGGTGGATGGGAAAGAGGCCAAAATGCAAACAGCAATGTTGAATGCTACTACTGTGGTAAAATGGATCATATGGCTAAAGATTGCTATAAAAAGCAGATTGACATCATGAATGGGAAATTGCAACAAGGGAATTATGCATCTTCTAGTAGACAGGGTAATGACAGAAATGAGCATTTGTTTATGGTGCAGCACATGAACAATTCTGTAACAAGTGCAGAAGAAAGCAACGATGTATGGTATGTTGACTCAGGTGCATCCAACCACATGACAGGTCATGCAGAATGGATGGAGAATGCAAGGAAAATGGAAAAACCAGGATTTATGGAAACTGGTGATGATACTGCACATCCTATTATGCAAATTGGAAAAATTCCTTTGTCTATGCAGGATGGGAAAAAGAAATACTTGTCCGATGTATTTCATGTCCCGAATATCACCAAGAATCCGGTTTCTGTTGGTCAAATGGTTGAGCAAGGCTTGCAGGTCATATTTAATCCTTATGGATGCTTTGTTGAGGATATGAAAAACAAAGGTCGCTTGATAGCAAAAGGAAAGAAGAAGGGCAGAATGTTTACGTTGGATGCAGACATGCTTGAATTGAGTGCAGCAATGTTTGCACATGGGACCGGTGTAGTTGCAGATATTGATATCTGGCATAACCGCATTGGTCATGTTAATGTACAGCGACTTAAATCAATGCAAGCCCAAAATATTGTTACAGGATTGCCTAGATTCAAGGTTGCAGAAATGCATAAGATATGTGAAGCCTGTCAATTTGGAAAACAGGCAAGGAAACCATTTTCTAGACATGTTCAAGAGAGTAAGAAGCCATTGGAATTAATCCACTCTGATATGTGGACTACTAAAGCTGCATCTCTTGGAGGCTGTCATTCTTTTGTCACTTTCATTGATGACTATAGCAGAAAAGTTTGGGTGTATTTTATGAAAAAGAAAAGTGAAGTTTTTGGGCATTTCAAAACTCTTAAAGCTATGGTTGAAAAAGAAACAGGCTTGCAAATAAAATGCCTAAGATCAGATGGAGGGGAAGAGTACCTCTCAAATGAGTTTGCAAGGTTCATGCAGGAGCATGGCATAAAGCAGCAATATTCATGCAGTCATACCCCACAACAAAATGGAATTGCGGAAAGGAAAAACAAGAATATTGGAGAGATATCTCGTGCCATGCTCAACGAAAAAGACTGCCAAATTTTTACTGGGCGGAAGCTGTTGCTACAGCAGTCTACATAATGAACAGGACTCCCACTGCAGCAATACATGGGATGACTCCAGAGGAGAGGTATACTGGTAGAAAACCAGATATTTCTCATTTGAAGATTTTTGGTTGCATTGCCTATATTCATGTGCCAGATGAGTTGAGATCCAAGTTGGATCCAAAAGCTGAGAAGTGCATCTTTATTGGTTACTCTCTGCAGGCAGAAAGGGTATAGATGCTATAACCCTTCTACTCGTAAGTTTACAGTGAGTAGAGATGTTGTTTTTTATGAGATGAGTAGCTAGTATAAACCAATAAATGTGATTGATGATGTAGATGCACAAAATGGTAATGCTGCACAGAATTCACAGCAGTAGTCACAAAATATTAGTGGACCTGGAGCGTCCTCTAGCAGTGGTTCACATTCTTCGCCATGGACAGGCAGATTGAGATCAGGAGAATCTTCTCAAAGAAATGCAAATAGTGGTATTCAGGTATCACGAAAAAGGAAAAGAGAAGGTAGATTAGCCCATGTTTGATGTGAATGCAGGTCACTCTTATGTGGATGGTGAATCCAGTGGCTCAGAACAGAGTATTGATGATGAGTTGGGTATTCCTTCTATTGTTACACCTGGAGTAAGGAAGACAAGGGATGTTTTGAGAGCACCTGGGAGTGAACCTACTTTGCGCAGGTCTACCAGAGCTAGGTATCCTGTGGATAGGCTGAAATATGATGGATTTACAACCATTCACTATGCCTATATGGTCAAAGTGATACAGGAACCAGAACCCACTTCTTTTGAGCAAGCCATGGGAAAAGAAAAATGGGAGAAAGCCATGGATGAAGAAATGGATGCCTTGGAAGCAAATGCTACATGGAAATTGGTACCTTTGCCTAAAGATAAGAATGCAATTGGTTGTAAGTGGGTTTATAAGGTGAAGCACAATGCAGATGGTTTCTGTGAACAGATACAAGGCAAGATTAGTAGTCAAGAGATATGCACAAACATATGGCATTGATTATGAAGAAACATTCAGTCTGGTTGCAAGGATGGCAACTGTAAGAGCAGTCATTGCTATGGCTACATCAAAGGGATGGTCTTTACATCAGATGGATGTAAAGAATGCCTTCTTGCATGGTGATTTGCAAGAAGAGGTCTATATGGAGCAGCCACCAGGTTATGTGCATGCTGTTCATCCTGAGTTTGTTTGCAGGTTAAAGAAAGCATTGTATGGCTTGAAGCAAGCACCTAGAGCATGGTCTAATAAGATAGGACAGTATCTTGTCACTATTGGCTTTCAGATTTCCAAGGCAGATTTCTCACTTTATGTGAGAAAAACAGAGAAAGGTATTATACTACTTGTCATTTATGTTGATGATTTGATTATGATAGGTGACAGTGATGAAGATATCCTTCATGTGAAAATGCTATTGAAGCAGAAGTTTGAGATGAAGGATTTGGGAGAGCTACGTTATTTCTTGGGCATTGAGGTAATTAGATCACCAAGTGGGATACGGCTCTTGCAGAGGAGGTATGGATTGGACATGCTATCCAAATATGGGATGACAGGCTGTAAGCCTATTTCAGTTCCTTTGGAGCAAAATGTGAAGCTGAGCGCAGATGCAGGTGAGCTTCTGGAAGACCCTACTATGTACAGACGCATAGTAGGAAGTTTGATTTATATGACTGTTACCAAGCCAGATTTGAGCTATGCTGTTGGATTGGTAAGTCAATTTATGCATCCTCCAAGAAAACCGCATTTGGATGCGGCTAGACGCATACTCATGTATGTGAAGTCCACATTGTAGTATGGACTATTTTATGAGACTGGGGTTCAGATACAGTTGCATGGATACACTGATGCTGATTGGGCTGGTAGTATTTCTGATAGATGATCTACCAGTGGATATGTGTTCTTTTTTGGGAGTGCTGCAGTCACTTGGAGCAGCAAGAAATAGCCTACTGTTGCCTTGTCGAGCACAGAGGCTGAGTACAAGGGCGCAGCAATGGCTGCATGTGAGGTAGCTTGGTTGCATAAGCTACTTTATGATATGCATCAACCTACAGATGGGCCAGTTGTCATTTATTGTGACAACATGAGTAGTATACACTTGGCAAATAACCCAGTCTATCATGCTAGAACAAATCACATTGAGGTGCATTATCACTATGTGCAAGAGAGGGTTTTACTAGGTCTTATTGATCTAGTTTATGTCAGCACAGAGGATCAGGTAGCTGACATATTCATAAAGGCATTGGGCACAGAGAAGCTGCACAAGTTCAGAGACCTACTTGGTGTGCAAGAATTGGGATTGAGCTCGAGGGGGAGTGTTGAGATATCGAGCTCCACTCGTGATATGCCAGGGTGACCGTTGTGCATTCATGTCACTGACTTGTCAATTGTAGATGCGGTTGGTACACCGCCCATGAATAATAGCTACATGACAGCTATCCTTATCTACGCTAGTTCGTGGCTCAGTTAGTATGCCACCTTAGTTAGTTGAGTTTGGTTTGAGACCCATATATAGGGTTCTTCTATTTCTTTGTACTTGAGTTCTTTTGGCTTCCACAACTAAAAAAAGAGGAAAACTGTTTTCGGCCTCCACCTGTATGTGTATTCCCTCATTGTGCAAGCAAGAAAGCTACAAGTGAGACTCCTTCCTTCTCTCCCACAATCTTGACAATCATGAATGGAAAATTGCAACAAGGGAATTATGCATCTTCTAGTAGACAGGGTGATGACAGAAATGAGCATTTGTTTATGGTGCAGCACATGAACAATTCTGTGACAAGTGCAAAAGAAAGCAACGAAGTGTGGTATGTTGACTCAGGTGCATCAAACCACATGACAGGTCATGCAGAATGGATGCAGGATGCAAGGAAAATGGAAAAACTAGGATTTGTGGAGACTGATGATGATATTACACATCCTATTGTACAGATTGGAAAACTTCCTTTGTCTATACAGGATGGGAAAAAGAAATACCTATCAGATGTATTTCATGTCCTGAATATCACCAAGAATCTGGTTTCTGTTGATCAAATGGTTGAGCAGAGCTTGCAGGTCATATTTAATCCTCATGAATGCTTTGTTGAGGATATGAAAAATAAAGGTCGCTTGATAGCAAAAGGAAAGAAGAAGGACTGAATGTTTACGTTGGATGCAAACATGCCTGAATTGAGTACAGCAATGTTTGCACATGGGATCTATGTAGTTGCAGATATTGATATCTGGCATAAACGCATTGGTCATGTTAATGTACAGCGACTCAAATCAATGCAGGCCCAAAATATTGTTGCAGGATTGCCTAAATTCAAGGTTTCAGAAATGCATAAGGTATGTGAAGCCTGTGAATTTGGAAAACAGGCAAGGAAACCATTTCCTAGACATGTTCAAGAGAGTAAGAAGCCATTGGAATTAATCCACTCTGATGTGTGGACTACTAAAGCTGCATCTATTGGAGGCTGTCATTATTTTGTCATTTTTATAGATGACTATAGTAGAAAAGTTTGGGTGTATTTTATGAAAAAGAAAAGTGAAGTGTTTGGGCATTTCAAAACTCTTAAAGCTATGGTTGAAAAAGAAACAAGCCTGCAAATAAAATGCCTAAAGTGAGATGGAGGGGGAGAGTACCTCTCAAATGAGTTTGCAAGGTTCGTGCAGGAGCATGGCATAAAGCAGCAATATTCATGCAGTCATACCCCACAACAAAATGGAATTGCAGAAAGGAAAAATAGGCATATTGGAGAGGTATCTCATGCCATTCTCAACGAAAAAGACTTGCCAGATTTTTACTGGGCTAAAGCAGTTGCTACAATAGTCTACATAATGAACAGGACTCCCACTGCATCAATATATGGGATAACTCCAGAGGAGAGGTATACTGGTAGGAAACCAGATATTTCTCATTTGAAAATTTTGTGTTGCATTACCTATGTTCATGTGCCAGATGAGCTGAGATCCAAGTTGGATCCAAAAGCTAAGAAGTGCATCTTTATTGGTTACTCTCTACAAGCAGAAAGGGTATATATGCTATAACCTTTCTACTCATAAGTTTACAATGAGCAGAGATGTTTTTGATGAGATGAGTAGTTGGTATAAACCAATAAATGTGATTGATGATGTAGATGCACAAAATGGTAATGCTACATAGAATTCACAGTAGCAGTCACAAATAATTAGTGAACCTGGAGTGTCCTCTAGCAGTGGTTGATATTCTTCGCCATGGACAGGCAGATTGAGATCAGGAGAATCTCCTCAAAACAATGCAGATAGTGGCATGCAGGTTTCACGAAAAGGAAAAGAGAAGGTAGATCAGCCCATGTTTGATGTTAATGCAGGTCACTCTTATGTGGATGGTGAATCCACTGGCTCAGAATAGAGCATTGATGATGAGTTGGGTATTCCTTCTATTGTTACACCTGGAGTAAGGAAGACTAGGGATGTTTTGAGAGCACCTGGGAGTGAACCTACTTTGCGCAGGTCTACCAGAGCTAGGTATCGTGTGGATAGACTAAAATATGATGGATTTATAGCCATTCACTATGCCTATATGGTCAAAGAGATACAGGAACCAGAACCCACTTCTTTTGAGCATGCCATGGGAAAAGAAAAATGGAAGAAAGCCATGGATGAAGAAATGGATGCCTTGGAAGAAAATGCTACATGGGAATTGGTACCTTTGCCTAAAGATAAGAATGCAATTGGTTGTAAGTGGGTTTATAAGGTGAAGCACAATGCAGATGGTTCTGTGATGAACAGATACAAGGCAAGATTAGTAGTCAAGGGGTATGCACAAACATATGGCATTGATTATGAAGAAACATTCAGTCCGGTTGCAAGGATGGCAACTGTAAGAGCAGTCATTGCTATGGCTACATCAAAGGGATGGTCTTTACATCAGATGGATGTAAAGAATGCCTTCTTGCATGGTGATTTGCAAGAAGAAGTCTATATGGAGCAGCCGCCAGGCTATGTGCATGCTATTCATCCTAAGTTTGTTTGCAGGTTGAGGAAAGCCTTGTATGGCTTGAAGCAAGCACCTAGAGCATGGTCTAACAAGATACGACAGTATCTTATCACTATTGGCTTTCAAATTTCCAAGGCAGATTTCTCACTTTATGTGAGAAAAATAGAGAAATGTATTATGCTACTTGTCATTTATGTTGATGATTTGATTATGACAGGTGATAGTGTTGAAGATATCCTTCATGTGAAAATGCTATTGAAGCAGAAGTTTGAGATGAAGGATTTGGGAGAGCTTCGTTATTTCTTGGGCATTGAGGTGATTAGATCACCAAGTGGGATACGACTCTTGCAGAGGCAGTATGGATTGGACATGTTGTCCAAATATGGGATGACAGGCTGTAAGCCTATTTGAGTTCCTTTGGAGCAGAATGTGAAGCTGAGCGCAGATGGAGGTGAGCTTCTGGAAGACCCTACTATTTATAGATGCATAGTAGGAAGTTTGATTTATATGACTATTACCATGCCAGATTTGAGCTATGCTATTGGATTGGTAAGTCAATTTATGCAGGCTCCAAGGAAACCGCATTTGGATGCGGCTAGACGCATACTCAGGTATGTGAAGTCCACATTGCAGTATGGACTATTTTATGAGACTGGGGTTCAGATACAATTGCATGGATACACTGATGCTAATTGGGCTGGTAGTATTTCTAATAGAAGATCTACCAGTGGATATGTGTTCTCTTTTGGGAGTGCTGCAGTCACTTGGAGTAGCAAGAAATAGCCTACAGTTGCCTTGTCGAGCACAGAGGCTAAGTACAAGGGTGCAGCAATGGCTGCATGTGAGGTAGCTTGGTTGCATAAGCTACTTTATGATATGCATCAGCCTACAGATGGGCCAGTTGTCATTTATTGTGATAACATGAGTAGTATACACTTGGCAAATAACCCAGTCTATCATGCTAGAACAAAGCACATTGAGGTGCATTATCACTATGTGCGGGAGAGGGTTTTACTAGGTCTTATTGATCTAGTTTATGTCCGCACAGAGGATCAGGTAGCTAACATATTCACGAAATCATTGGGCACAGAGAAGCTGCACAAGTTCAGAGACCTGCTTGGTGTGCAGGAATTGGGATTGAGCTCGAGGGGGAGTGTTGAGATATTGAGCTCCACTCATGATATGCCAGGGTGACCGTTGTGCATTTATGTCACTGACTTGTTAGTTGCAGATGCGGTTGGTACACCGCCCATGAATAATAGCTAGATGACAGCTATCCTTATCTACTCTAGTTCGTGGCTCAGTTAGTATGCCACCTTAGTTAGTTGAGTTTGGTTTGAGATCCATATATAGGGTTCTTCTATTTCTCTGTACTAGTGTTCTTTTTGGCTTACACAACTAAGAAGATGAAAATTGTTTTCAGATTCCACCTTTGTGTGTATTCCCCCATTGTGTAAGTGACAAAGCTACAAGTGAGACTCCTTTCTTCTCTCCCACAATCTTGACAGTAGGTTATCGGAGTATCCAGGCTCGGCAAGATCTCTTGACGAAGAGATCCTTGAGGTCATTGAAGTTGGCTCACTCTGCAACATCTAGGCTCATATACCACGTCCTATCCTTGTCACCTAGGCAAAGCCCGAATGCTTGTGAGCGTTGAGTTTGGTCGTTGAGGCCATTGGCTTCGCAGATTTGCTCAAACTGCTCAACAAAGCTGTATGAGTCGTCATGAGGTTGGTACTTATCGAGTTGCTTGGCAACAATCAGTATTTTGGCCTGGCTTTTTGAGCCTTGGTTTATCCCTAATCCTGGAGCAGCGACGCCGCTAGTGCAGTGGCACTCTGCTCTACTGCGGTGTTATCGAGCAGCCGTTTCATGAGAAGCTCGCTCAATGTCAAGTCTCCCTCTAGTGCTCTCTCATGGTCCGTTCGATTTCAGCCAGCCAAGTTTAGCACTCGCTACACCTCGTGCAGCTCCATGCTTTGCCTTTGGCTCCTAGCCTATTGATCCCTATTGTACTCGGCTATGCCCTGCAATGCCTTGCGGACTCGCCTTCTCTCCTCTTCTAGATCTGCAATGATTGTGTATGTTGTCCTGCCTCGATGCTCATACCGCATGCACATCGTAATTGCTCACCAGCTGCTGCTAAATAGCATCTAGGAATATGTTCAAATCGAGATCCCCATTAGACCGATGGTCGAAGCTCTCTTCCGTCATGGTCGAGTTCTCGCGCTCCACTACGCTATCGATCAGGTTGAATGGACTTGACAGATCCTCGTTGTTGGCACTCCCTGCTTGGTCCTATTCTGTGCTTTGATGGTTTGTCTATGTCTTGGGTCCTCTCCTATTGGTGGGTTCCTTGAGTGGTTTATCTGAGTGAGTTCCTTTGGTTATTGAATACAACCCTCAATTTATGGTCACTCGGTGCATGTGTCGCTTCTCGTGCACTTGTGCCCAATTAGGCTTTCAGCTTTCTTATGTGTACTTCAAGTGCGCAATTCAATGTGAGTGCGGCAATCGATCTCTATATGCTTACGCCCTCTTGTCTCATCTCGGACCTGATAAGCTTCATTGCTCAAGTCGTGGCCGTTCTAGTGGGTTCTAGGGTCTGTGCTGCTTCTTGCTGTTCACTAGGGGGTCGATCACAGGTCCTCCGATTGGATTTCCGTTCTCAATGCATCAGGTCGCTGGGGAGTGCTCCAGCACTGTCCCCTTGTCCTTGGTCGTGACTCCTACGTCAGGAACTGCCTACAAGGCATTCGCCATGTTGTCCTGGAGCAGGTTGCGCTTCTAGTCGGTCATGGGGGTAAATTCTTGATGTTCTCTTTTCTTTTCTTTTCTACCTAAGGGTGTGTCCAATTCTGAGAATCAGACGTCCGATTTACCAGTGGTCCGATTTACTAGTGGTCCAATTTACCAGTGGTCCAATTCTAGGAATCGGACCAGGTGGGTCCGAGTCTGAGCCATCCGAGTCTCAGAATCGGACGGGGGTTAAGTGTCTGATTTTTGAAAATCGAACAAGTGGTCCGATCGGACCAGGCGTGTGGTCCGATTGCTGACGTGTCCTAATTTGTGAGTTCGATTTCCTCGATTGGATGATCAGACTAAACGTTCGATCAGACGGGGTTGGTCCGAGTGTCCGAGTGGTCCGAGTGGTCCGAGTCCCAAAATCGGATGGGTTGGTCCGATCGGACGGTTGTCTGAACGTCCGATTCTGAGAATCGGACACTGAATCGGGCTTCCGATTTTGTCGACCCGAATGCAATTTCGAGCATAAAATCGTCCAAAATCTTAAGATATTGATTATTATAGGCTACAAGATTCAACAGGAATGGTGCTGGAGTGATGGGGAAGAGATCTATATACCTGGGGATTGCCGATAGCAACGTCACTCCTCGCCTTGGTCAATCGAACGGGTCGCCCAAGCTCTCTCTCTCTCTCTCTCTCTCTCTCTCTCTCTCTCTCTTTCTCTCACTCTCAACTGGTTGCAAATGAGGATTCCCTTGCCCTGTAAGAACTTATAACCCTATTGGACATTACTCGGATGTTACCGATCACTCTCCTTGCGATTCCTACACATTCAAATGAGCATTTCCTCCATTTTCCACCTGTTTTCCCCGATTTTCTCCCTGTTTTACAACAGCAAACCCTATGCCTCTCGGGTGCGATTTCCTAATGTTAACCTACTCTAAATGCAACAAAAATCGAAAGCAAAAAACTAAACTAATTTCTCCATGTTTTCCAATCATCAAATAACCAAAATATCCCAAAATATTTACATGTTTTGAAGATCAAAAGCATCCAAACTTCCTACCTATCTCAAGCTCCGTTTCAGAGATGAATCCCCTACTTCGATGCTCGATATGAGGCGCGCAAGTGCTCAAGCTTGAATCCGTGGTCCCGGCAATGGAACCAAAATGTGGGAGCTTTTGCTCAACCGCCAAGACCCACGGACCGCTTATTATTCAAGCATTCCAAGCGAGCTCTAATGGCTATCTCTCACCTAGCCGATACGCCGTCGATCCTACGAGTGTAGTGAGCTTACCTTGATGCTTGATCGAGTACCCTCCTCTCTCTTGCACTCCGGTAGCTCCACGATTCTTGATGCTAGCTCAAGCATCCTCAAGCCTCCTTCATCTCTAAGCTCCATCCTCCATAGCCGCGCGCGCAAGAGAAGAGAAGAGAAGAGGAGATAGTGAAGAGCTTTACCCTCTTGATCCCTCACTCCCACTCACACTCACTCCCTCACACTCTCACACTCCCTCTCTCAAGAGCACACACAAGCAAGAAGGAGAGAAGAAGAGAGGAAGAAGAAGACTCTTTTTTGCCACACACCAAAAGAATGAGCTTCTCATTCACTTTTCAACTTTATATACAAAGCCCTAAATCCTTTTTGGGCGGTCATCCCCTTTTCCCTTTTTTACATGGCCGGCCGTAGCCTAGGCCATTTTTCCCATTTCCCACCATTCTAATTTATCCTATTCCCAACTAATGCGTACACTTTGCACAGGAGCAAGCTTGGTGCTCTTTTACAAGGATTTGGGGGCGCTTCCACATTTTAATGGTGCACCTTTTACTCTTTTGTTGTCTCAGGGCGACACTGAGACTTTCTGAGGGTCATGCCCGAACATTTAAATTTTTCAGGGTCTGGTTATCGGTCAAGGCGCCTTTTTCCGCTTTTATTCTGCGCCTTTTTTGCTATTTCCTTTTTTCCATTTTCCGCTCCTCTGTGCTGTGGGAAACACGGTAACACACAACATGACTCGTATCCTAAATTTAATGCGTAGTGCTTTATCAAATTCGTGTGCAACATGTATTCGTTCGAACACATGTAATGATACCTCAAATACATAAATAAAACAAATAACAAGTGAATAAACAAAAATAAGATGCGCCAAAAATTTTGTATTCATATTCATAACATTTTACATGGGATCCATTACAACCAAGGTTTTACAAAATCTCTTTTGAAGCTACATTCCGTATATGTTTTGGTAGTTATCCCTATTGTTGTTGATCTCCGCGAGGACTATCCTCCCATCACTAGAAGAACCTAACTATCTACATTAAAATTTCCCTATCGCTGACAGTGACTCTCCTTGCATGTACTGCTACATCGACTAAGTCTCCGAACAACTCGATGACATAAGCTTCAACAGCTTCCTTTAGTGCAAGGACGGCTTGGGCACTCCAATGATCGGGTTATTGCAAGCGTGTTTCATTTGGGAAGCGCCTTCTACTGTTCTTAATGAGTATGTCATCCATAATCTCAAGCACTAGCTTCTGGAATGGAGCCTTTGGTATCAAGAGGTGAGTGGTCTTCTGGTAATGGCAGATCTCACGAAGAGCCACTATGCATGGATTCCATCAACACTTGCAATGCTAGCGTGGTGGTGATGGTGGTGGTGGAGCTAGGGAAGGTGGCCTCTACATGGGATTTCTAGGGGGTGTCTCCGAGCCGCTTGCGTGGTACGTGCCATGTCTTCTAGGAGAGAAAACCCAAAACGCAAAAGTGAAATGTGTAAAATGAGGTGAAACTTTAAACTTATAGCAAAACTTTCAAAAAACACAAACCTGAATTAATGTATACAAGCTTTGGAAAAATATGACCAGTGATCCGATTAACGTGAAATTTTACATGTGGACTCCTCTAGGATACATCAACTACCCAGAAAAAATTTGGCCTCATCAAAAGTCTCTGGAACACCTGTCGGGAGGCTGTTGTCTGGAGGCTGGCGTCTGGGGCCCTAAGTCCCCATATTCAAGGCCCCAGACATGAGCCACTAGACGGGTGTCACGGAGACTTTTGATGGAGCCAATTTTTTAATATCTATGATTTTTCATGATGCCAAGCATGTGGGTGAAGTTTCACCATATTTCGATTTATAAAATTGGTGGTTCATTGAAAATGCATTAACTAGATTATACTTCACTGATAACAAAAAAACTCACCACCGCACCGAGTGTGCGCAACTGCATTTTAAATGTGTTTTCAACCAAACTACATGAAATATTGGAAACTTAAAAATTCACAAAAAATAAATCATGGGTCAAATGGAATATCGCATATTGGATATAGTGTTGCCAAATCGCTAAATATAGTAAAGATATAGTGCATCAGCCCATGTACAACTAATCACTGATCTGTGTGTGATTGCACATTGAATTTTTCCTTACCAAAATTACTTTCAAAATTAGAAACTTGGAAATATGCACAATGCAAATCATGGATAAATAGAATATCAAACATTAGATTTGGCATTATGAAACCATGAAATACACGGTAGATAGTACATTGCACCAAGTACAACTAGAGCTAGGAAAAATTTAGCTCCGTTTTGTAGACCACTGCTATCAAATACTTGAAGTTCTACTAGAAAGATAAACCAAAACTAAGATCCTTACAATCTGCAACCAAACCTGAGCTAAAAACATAGATCCAATTACAAGGTAGCTTCTCAAAGCATATTTCTGACATTAAGATTAAATGCATCCTTGTTGTTGTGGATCCTATGAATAAGAACCATATCTATGGGCTTAGTAGTGATACATTGGGTATGACTGGCTAAAACTTGAGAATCACCCATTAGATCAATCAAGTAACTTTTAGTTGCTTCTTGGAGAGCAAGCAAGGCTTGGCTTGACCATCGCCCCACATTCCTTGCCTGGTTCCTTGAAAAGAACTTGTGATGATGCCCTAACTGCAGATCTTACAATATTTCTCGCACGAACCTAGAGAATGGTACCATAGGAATAATCAAGTTGACACTCTTCTAGAATTTCATTATCTCACGTAGCGCAGCTATGCCTAGTCTGCATCTTTTCTTCTTATGTGTTGGAGGACGTGTATTACCAGCTAGAGCTTTAGTGGGAGGTGGAGCAACTGGAGCACATGGACCACCATTTCTGGACAATGGTGAACCATCATTATTGACCACACTAGGGCCACCATTATTGGGCACCACCATTATTAGTTGCAATAGGGCCACCATTGTTGGCCACCAAGGGACCTTTGTCACTCACAGTATGCTCACTAGATTCGAAAGGGTGTTGAGCTATTGCTCATGCATGTGCCTTCTTGATAGGAATCTTCAAATGTGCCATGGTTGTAATAATGAAGGATAGAAAGGTGGAGGGTAGAGTGAAGAGTAATGGGAAAAAATGAAAGGAGAGACTTGACTTAAGTACAAAACTTTTAAACTTATTTTGGTGTAAATGAACTTTAAAATTAAAAAACATAGTTCAAAATCGACTTTGAAAAACATAGTGACAAACCTTCAAAATTTTAAACAAAATTTGCAAGACATCTCATGTGAAAGATAGGAGTATTGATGTGTCATATCCTAGGTACCTATGCTCTCTCGTGGACTCTAAATGTATCAAAATTATTATCTTTATCTAGGTCTCCATTTCTTGCCATCTCTCTCTTCGGTTGCCAACCATTCTGCGTGGCATTGTCTAGCTGGGTTGTCTTCATATCTTGCTTTTCTCACTTCATATATTGCCCTACTTATAAATTCTGCTTGAGAGGTTTTGGACTTCTTTTCTTTTTCCTCGTATCGTATCTCTAATCTCCTATACCACCATTGTAATAATTGCCTCATAGAATTGGAATCATTGATGCCACCTCCATGATCAATTGCCTTTTGAAAAGCACACCAAGATTTCCAATGAGATAGTTCCATGTCTTGAGTTGACCATGATGCCAAACTTCTTTGATCTGCAAAGTATGGACCATGTGCTTCAAGTATATGCTGCACAAGAAGAGAGATTAGAAACACAAACTAATTTGAAATGATAATTTTTTTATGTAATGGTGACAATATTGACCATGTAGTGTGTGTTATATTTTAGTCCATGCCTCCACCATGGACTTATGAAATTTAACAACTGTCTCTTTAAATGTATTAGCATCACCATCCCTAAACCTCAACTTTTGTAAGAGAGCTGCTAATCTATCTAGGTGTATCCACACTTTTGCCTTTGCAATCCTCGTTCATTCCCCATTGCTCCAATCTGGAATAGCAAGGTGCAACTTTTCCATGCTTCGTACTTCTCTGGTTGTTTTACAAGTATATTGCCTTTCTCATCTCGAGGTGGAGATATAAACTTCCTAGCCTTGGGTCCACCAAAGCATGGTTTACATGGGATATTTCCACTCTTTCCCGATATTTCTCATCCTTTTTTATTTCTACTTGGCCCGGTGCAATCCAATTTTAGAGAGGACTCATTCTACCTTCTTACATGTAGCATCAGCTTCTAACACAGGTTGCATCTTGTATGCAAAACATATCTTTCATATAATAGCTTCTCAATTATTCTAACCAAACAATGCAATGTGCAAAAGTGAACCCTTGTTAGTGGTATTTTCAAAATAGGGTGCCAGTTTGGATCCATTGAAACTAGCATTCTATTTCTCATGACTTTTTTATCACATGTTGGAGCACCTTATTGTCCTGCCTTGGCAAGCCATTTTTTCTTTCCATCTTTTCCTTTCTTCCTAGTTTGCATGCAGTATAAGCACGAAAATTTTGCATTCGCTGCATTTGATAAACGAAATATACACTTCAATATTTTTAAATCACCTGCAAGATGTCATTCAACTTGATAGTCCCCAAACCCCTCGATGTGTAAAATTGCTCCATTATTTTGATGTTGAATAATACTGGGTATATTAGTGAGGTTGCCTCTACATTCTTCCATAGACATATTGTAGAACTTAACCATAGCAATCTGAACCCTACATATATCCAATACAAAGTTGTTGGATGCATTCAATACAAATGCAACTTCTTTGGAACCATACTTCAATATGTGTGTATTTTCCAGATGTATTGGCTCACCAACTAGTTCTAAAACTTTCTCATTTAGTTGTTTTCGAGCCTTCTTCACATGACATGGTTTTGACAAAGGCATTACTCGCTTAGTTTTGAAAACTTGCTTAAATCATGTATCCAATTGTTGATAGAGCATACTATATGACTCAAAACTCATTTCCACCTTGTCACATAATCCCTGAGCATCTGTAGCAGTAAACAAGTTGCTCAGATCCCTAAGATGTTCACTTGCGACACCATCTATAATGTCCCTGAATTTACAATTTTCCAATGCATTTTTTACCATATCCTTGCTTAGGACTTTGACAATAGTATCACTCTCTGCATAAGTGAACATATTTCTCATTGTAGTAGATTGAGAATATATCCGTCTATGATATTGTCCGCTTCCTTTGGTTGATTGATAAATTGGTTTAACTAATCGGATGCATCGATGTGCTTCTTTGGTTTTTAAAGTGGGACCAATCTCGAAAGTTTTTGTGAGCTTCCTCTTTATGTTTCGATTCTCCTTCTTCAAGTCCATAACTTTAGACTGTAACTCAATATTTTGCACGTGTGTAGCTTGCATAGCATCTTCAATGACAGACATTGCTTGTTGTAGGCTCTGGTTCTCCCTCTCCTTCTTAGTCAATAATATATTCCTTTCCATCAAAGACTTCATATTCCCTTGTAATCTTATCTCCATATTTGTCAAGGCTTGATGGACCCCTGTTAATCCTTGTGTGACAAGTCTGCATGTGTATCCATACAATCCTTCATTGCCCTTACAAACAAACTTTACAAATGATATAAGCCCTTCGAATTATAGTGCCTTTTGAGTGACTGGGTCGGGTGGATAAATCCACCCATCAACCCAAAGGTCCACATTTTTTTCCCTGTATTTCTTTCTTGTTGCATCCTGTATCTTATTACATCATCCCTTTCTACAATTATTTTGAACATTGGTGCATATTCATCCTCCAATTGAAAGTGAATATATCTCTTTCTCTTGGTACATCCTACACCTGCATCCTATAAAGAAAAATATATGCCAATTTTAACATTATACAATTACACCCCTTTAATTAATAGTAAGCTAAGGATTCGATGCCAATTTTTTAATCAATAGCAAGAACATCTAAATATTTGGGAGCTGCAAGTCAGCATCAATCCAATAGCATGTATTTAATTCTAGATTTGCTCAAATCACACAATTACACCCCTTTGATTCACTATATCTGTGTTCTTTTTTACCCAGTTGGATCTTGTCTCTTTCTCTTGATTTTAGTCAGACCCTAATCAACCCTAATCTGCATGTAATCTTATCTTTTAATCTACCTCTAATCAGCATCCAATCTTATCTTCTGTTCTATCCATATTATTCTCTCTCTCTCTCTCTCTCTCTCTCTCTCTCTCTCTCTCTCTCTCTCTCTCTCTCTCTCTCTCTCTCTCTCTCTCTCCCCCCTCAAGAAGAATTGATCAAAGATATTTAAACACATTTATACAGAAGCTTGGCTAGTGGAGAACAATAACATCATCTATTATTCTACCCTAATTTACTCTCTTTCACTCTATCACTTATGTTCTTAGTTCATCTCACACAATCCTCTCTCTTCCCCCCTCCATTCTCTCTCTCTCTCTCTCTCTCTCTCTCTCTATATATATATATATATATATATATATATATATATATATATATATATATATATATATGAATTGACACTTAAGGATTAAATAACAACTATGAAGAATAATAATATCACAGAGATTATAAAAATAAATATACCTCCATTATCACTTGATTGCTTGTAGTATAGAGTGTTGAAGAGGAAGATATCCTATAACACAGTACTGAAGAGAGAGATTGCTATCAAAACCACTTCTGAGATTGCTTGTAGCAGGGTAGAGAGTATTGTAGATAGAGATTATTTGATTTCAGCAAATGCTATCAAAACCACTTCTGAGATTACTTGTAGCAGGGTAGAGAGTATTGTAGATAGTATTGAGTATTGCTTCAAAAGTATTTGTATGCAAGAAACCATATTTTGGGAGAAAGGAGAAGAGTATACAAAATTTCAGACAAAACTAGAGCTTTGAGAGGGAATGAAAAAATGCCCAGAAATAGGCATATACTTGTCCAAAAATGATAAAAATTTACAAGGAAATTCTCGAGTCAAAAAGGTGTCTCTAGGTAAAAACATAATCTTAAAATATGATGTGTACGTCATTTTATATCATTTTTTTAACTTGTGCCCTTTTAAGAAGCAAGAATGAGAATGAAAAGTCATGAGGGCATTAAAGAGTAGTATATTAATGATTGGCTCCATTTTTATAGAAAATAGAATTGTATTTTTTCAATTATGAGGATTTTGAGAAAAAGTGATCTTACCCTATAGTTTGAGAATAAAATAGTAGGTGAAATCTATTGAAAATACAAATACGTGATTCGCTTGATTGTAGAAGATCTCTTATTCTAATATTATTTTGGAATCTCTTTTTAGAGAGAGAGGTGAGAGAAACCCCTTAAGGGGCAAAAAAGAGAGTCCATATTTCTCCTAATGTACAAAAGGTCCAAGTGGCCTAGGTATGCCTATGGGATTAATCTCCATTCTAGGGATGGCTAGTTTTGCATCGTTAGGTGCTAGAACAGGCAACGAAGCTCCCCTTTTGAAGAAATTTGGTGGCCTATTCCCTAAGTATGGGTGGTTGTATGGCTGGGCATATGGAAGTCTCCTTGGTAGTCTACAGGGCATAGAATCATGGCCAAACCTACCACAATTGGTGCAAGGTCGAGACCGAGGGTCCTGGCATTCTTCTAGAAGGTGGTTTCTACCACAATGCATGCATTGGACATATGGGCACGTGGGACTCCTCACCATCTCTTGCAACCTAGCAAGCTTCAACTTTATCTCTGCTAGGGATTGACCATTTGCTAGATGTCGTGGCTTTCTCTAAGGATCTAGAATCAACATTATCTCAATTTGAGCTTTTGGAACTTATGTCCTTGAGCTAGTCATTCACTTGTATGGCCTCTTTGAAGACCCTAGTTAGCACATCTCTCTACAAGCTCAAGTTGATTGTTAAGGCCTTGTAGAGTGCTTCACTATAAATTCCATTTGAGCTTTTGGAACTTCTGTCCTTGAGTTGGTCATCCACTCGTATGGCCTCTTTGAAGATCCTAGCTAGCACATCTCTCTACAAGCTTAAGTTGCTTGTTAAGGCCTTGTAGAGTGCTTCGCTATAAATTTCGTTTATAAACACTGTGGAGACCTCTCTTTCATTGGGTCATTCATTAGATGGGATTCACTTAAAAAGACTCTGCATGTGGGTAATGTAATTGCTAATGTCCTCATTGTCCTTTTGCTTGACATTCATTAGTCATACTATGAGGTCGTGAGAATATCCAATCTCAAGGAACCTCTTGATGAAGAGATCCTTGAGGTTGTTGAAGTTATTCCATTGTACCACATCTAAGCTAATGTACCATGTCCTACCCATGTCACCTAGGTAAAGGCCAAAGGCTTGCAAGTGTTGGGCAAGATCTATGAGGTTGTTGGCCTCATAGAATTGCTCAAACTACTCCATGAAGCTATACAAGTCATTACATGACTGGTATTTTTCTAACTGCTTTGTGACTGCTACATGGATCTTCAATTGGCTCTTAGAGTCCTTGTTGATTCCTAACCACCCTGCGAGCACAATGAGGTTTCTAGGGCTACTGCGCTCTGCTTTGAGGCTGTATTATCTATGAGCTGCTTTATAAGCTCATTCATAGCATCAAGTCTTCTTCTAGTGCTCTCTCCCTTTCTACGTTAGGTCCTATCCAATTCCTATTGGCTAGAGCTAGAACACATTGGACTTTTCACATCTCTATGTCTTGTTATAACTTCCTAGCCCGTTGCTCATGGTTGTATGATGTTGTGCACTGTAGTGCTTGCCATGCTAATCTCCTCTCCTCCTCAAGGTCTGCTATGATGTCCTGAGCCGGTCCACCATGGTGCTCCATCCTAGTTTGTAAGTTGTATTTATTGACCATATGTTTGATATTGACTAAGAAATCTCCCAAATCGAGCTGGATTCTCATGGCTAGTGCTAGATCCTTTATAGGGCCTTTACTACCCTCAAATCAATTGTATACTTTTGAAGCTTTCTTTGGAGGCTATTTCTCTCTAATGTTTCATCCTCTCTACTCTTTTGGCCATCAACAAAACACTAATACAAGAAAGATAATGTTAACAAAATGCCCTCTCTACTCCTTTATCCATCAATAAAACATCGATATACAAGAAAGAAAATGTTAGAAATCATGTCAATCCTAGAGGTCAAGAAATATTGAATATTCAGATTTTAACAAATCCAAGTTTACAAATTCTATAGGTGAAAGAATGCCATGGAATAAGAATAAACACAAGGAAAAGATTAGGGAGAGAGATATCAAGGAAGAAGTGTTCCTTCTATGCTCATGAGCCTCCAATGATTAAGTCCGATGTGGCATCTCCAATGGTGTTGGTCCTTCTGTTCTAGTGAGCCTCCAATATATTGACTCTCTCTTGGTTCTTCTGGTCAGGGTTCTTAGTCACCCATCTAAGTTTGAGGATCATCTCCTATTAGTGGGTTTGATTTGTTTATTATGCCTTGGTGTGTTCCTTCTTATTGCAAACAACCTTCAACTTATGTGTACTCAATGTGTGCGTAGTGCTCTTTTTCACGTGCAGTTCAAAATCAGGCTTTCAGCTTCCAAGTGCACTTCAAGTGTCAAAAATAGTGTGAGGTGCAAATACTAGATCAACAATGTAGCTCTCGCTCTCCCCTCATTCTAGTTTCGATAAACATGGCTCTAAGCATGATTACTAGCCACTCTCAAAGGGTTGATTATCATCTCTTTTGCATCTCCTAGTTTGGTGAGGGTGTAGTCAAGGTCTACATGTCAATTTGGGACACTAAGTGGGGTGGACAGCTACTAACGAGTTAGTTAGCGGTTGCTTCTAGGTTGTTAGGTTATTGTTTCTTCTATTTTTTACGTTTGAAAGTCATTTAACTCATCTATAAGGGTTTCAAAAGTTCGTCCAGGCTTCGGTCTAGGTTTGTCAGGATCTGGGGATGACAATTTTTCCTAAATTCACATTCGGTCCAAATGATCCGAATCGCAAAGGTCCAAGTCCCAAACATAGCCCATTCACAACCGAAGGGATGAGTACTAATGGGCTAAATGACACATGGCCGAGTGGGCTGAGTCCGAACAGCTAAGTGTTTAAGTGTCCAACTCAAATGGGTACCTGTCCGAGTGGCCAAATAGTGGGCTGAGTTTGAATGGCCAAAATCATTTAGCCAATTGCGGCCATTCGAATCCTAAGGTTGGACAAGCCAGGTGCGGCGGGGTTTTTCACCTGAAGGGAAAAAAATCAGGGATTTTCCTACATAACACCATATTGGGGAATATGGAAATTTCCCATAAGTTTGGGACACGTGGTGAAACCTTTGGATTTGTCATAACTTGAACATTATAACTCCAAATCGAGCGCTCTATAGCTCAATGGATTCCATTTTTCAAGCGCTTTCCAATGATAGGTCACATCATATAGTTTTGAGAAACTTATGGGCATATTATCCGTGTGCCACCTTTTTAGTATTCAATAAATGGGAATTGGGAGATTTCCAAACTCACTAATATTTTGTTACATGTTCCTTCCTACTCCTACACTGACACTACATAGGACTTAGCTCCTACACCCTGGGGACTAGTGTAGCTCACCGGGAGCAAGGATGACACTCACTTGCAACGATCCTCTCTCTCTCTCTCTCTCTCTCTCTCTCTCTCTCTCTCTCTCTCTCTCTCTCTCTCTCTCTCTCTCTCTCTCTCTCTCTCTCTCTCTCTCTCTCTCTCTCTCTCTCTCTCTCTCTCTCTCTCTCTCTCTCTCTGTGCTACAAATGCAAATGAGCCTTCACCCCCCTTCCCTTGGGTCTTAAACCCCCAATCTACTAGCCTAGTATTGCCCTATTTGTGCTCTTACCTTGTCAATGGATTCCAACAACTTTTTTACCTAGTTTTTGCTTTGTTATAGGCTTGCAAAAATCACAATTCAAGTACCGAAATGAATTAACCTACTTTCCTATTCATTAGAAACTCAAAATACTTACTTTCTTTGAAGATTAAACTCCCCAAATCTCCTACCTACAACAAGCACCATTTCAAGATGAAACCCTACTTCAACACTCGCTTTGAAGAATGCAAGTGCTCAAGCTTGAATCCATTGGTACCAAAAACAAAACCAAAATGTGAGAGCATTTTCTCGACCACCAAGAACCATGGATTGCTTATTGCTTCAAGTATTTCAAGCAAGAAACTAATGGCTATCTCTCATCTAGCCATGCACACTCTCGCTCCTACAAGTGTAGTGAGATTACCTTGATGCCCAAATGAATAGCTTCCTCCCTTAAGCAATTCGATAGCTCCACAATCTAAGGTGTGAGCTCAAGCAATCTCAAGCCTCTACCTTCAAGCTCCATCCTCCATAGATATGCACGAGAGACAAGAGAAGAGAAGAGAAGAGAAGAAGAGAGGAGAAGGTGGAGAGCTTCTCCACTACGGTCCCTTACCCTCACACACTCACTTTCTCACACTCTCACACTCCCTCTCTCAAACACAAGCCAAAACACAAGCAAGGAGAAGAGAAGGAGAGAAGAAGAGAGCCACTTTAGCCACACATCAAGAATGAGCTTCTCTATTCACTTTTTGACTTGTATGCATACCCTCAACCCCTTAGGGCACCCATCCCCTTTTTTAGATGACCAACCATTTTAGTCAAGGTCTTCTTTTTTTTTACAATTTAGACATGGGAATTCACCCTAAGCAAGGGTATATGAGGGCATATGGATGTGAATGGCCTTAAGGGGGTAGGGGAAACTCTAACCCGAGCTTGGAAGAGGCTATATAAACAACCTATGGATCACTATCAAGTGTGAGATAGAGTGTATCCAAGTTGTACTTTGAGCAACTTAGTAAGCAAGATTTCATTCTTGTACTTTGAGCTCTCATATCCCTCTTGTGAAAATTCTTTTTGCTGCAACTCTAATTTCCCACATGGTATCAGTGCCTCCTCTAATCCTTTCAGCTTCCTCTAACCTTAGCTTCACAAAGTGCACAAGAAAAGCTTCATTCTCTCATCTTGGACCTTCAACCTCCATAGCCAGCTTGACCCCCGACCTTGGAGGACCTGGGAAGCCATAAGGATAATGACTTCTTCCCCAACACAAGGTGACTAGTCCTTGCACATCACAAGGCAACATTAGGCGGCGTAGGCATCATTATGCAAATCGTCAAATCAGTGCAAATTTGCAGATGTCAACTCCCGGAGCTCAACACGGCCTATAGATGCAACAATCCTTCCAACCACCATAGGGCTTTCAAAGTCCCCCCTAATGGGCTATCTCCCTCTAAGAGGATTTGGTGAAATTCTTCCTGTGGTGGCTATAATCAACCAAACCCTAATTGTCTGTTTTCTGGCAACCACAGCCAAGAAGCTTCAAGCTTTTTTATTCTTCAATTTTTTCAATGTATGAGAACTAAGAGTGATTCTAATCATTGATTGATCTTCTCCAAAGTTAGTTGAAGGTTTGAAAGCTTCATTTCAAAGTTCTTAACCTCGTTTGATCTCTTTAATTCATCAAACAATCCACATCTTACATCTCAAGTGGCATAAACCTTGAGATGAGTGCATGTAAGCACTAATGTAGCATTTTACAATCATGTTGCTAGCTGGATGTTGACTCAATCTAGTTTTTTTATCAGAAAATTAAATCCATCAAAGTGCTTTATAAAATGTATCCCTTCTGCTTGGTTGTAAGGTTATGTTACAACTATAAACACATACACCATATCCCAATATTAGTCTACTGATACATCAGAGATATGAGTGTTATTGTACTCTCCTCTTATTCATCCAAGTGCATAGAGTTGATTGATAACCCATGCTCCACCAAAAAATCCTCAAATAGGCAACATTATTGGGAAGAGTCTAAAGTCTAGTCAAAGCTCACCTCGTTGAAACCTAGAAAAATAGTAAAGCCTAAATCAAGGGTTGTTCAAAGAACAAGACCTCCTAAATCCTATCTTGAGATATTGCATATGTATGATTTCCAACCATTTTTAACTCTACGACTTTAAAACTTGGCTATCAGTTTTGTTATTTGGTTGTACTTGGCCACCTGTAAAGGATTAGACACTGCCATTGTGTAAAGAAATTGGTAAGACCTTCCTATAATGGCCATGATCTATGTAGATGTAAGGCCTCAAATTCACAAATTTAATGGAAAAGATTTCCATCCTTGGCAAGTCTTTGTAAAATACAAAATGATGGAAAGAGGCTACTGGCCCTTCATAAAAGGGACCAAAGTAATTGACCCATCCAATCACCTAGATGTAGAAGATGATGAATGGGCTTCTGCCATCATCATGCTTCATTTAGATGAATCTTTAATTCATCATATTGACCAACTCTCCACTGCCAAGGAAAAGTGGGATGAGCTTGACAGGCTCTCTGGTGCTACATGGAAGAATTCCAAGAAATTTCTCAAGATTGAGTTTTTTACCTTGGAATACAAATAGGGAGAAGAGCTAAGCAAGTTTATTTTACATATGTAGGGGCTTATGGCACAGCTTGCCTCCATTCAAGCACCCATCCATGATGAAGATGCCATTTCCATTCTCCTAAAGTCTATGAAGAAATTTTTTCCAACCCTTGTGACTACCCTAACTAATATCCCAAACCCAACTTTGGCAAATACCATTCAGTCTTGCTTGGATGAAGAGAAAAGAAACCATACTAAAGGAACTTCAGCAGTCACTTCTCATAAGCAAGTGTTAGTCCATACCTCTTCTACTAAGTGCTCCTTCTATCACAAAATGCAAAAGACCGAGCATATCACTAGTAAGTGTTTGAGTGTTCCACCACTATCTAAGGAATTAAAGGCCAACTTTGCCTCCCAATCCACAGATGACCAACTCTTTTGAGTCTTGTAACATCCTCTATCTATGAATATTCTTGTAGCTTGATTTATAAAGGCATCCCATTTGATTGAGGGGGGGAACTGTAACATGTATTGTCATGGAATGCCACCCTGGCATTGAGGGGGGGTGTTACAATAATATAAGCATGGGAATTCACCCTAAGCAAGGGTATATGAGGGCAGATAGATGTGATTGGCCTTAAGGGGCATGGAAAACCCTAACCCTAGCTTGGCAGAGGCATATAAACAGCCTATGGGTCACTATCAAGTGTGAGATAGAGTGTACCCAAGTTCTACTTTGAGAAACTTTAGTAAGCAATATTTTGTTATTTTACTTTGAGCTCTCATCTCCCTCTTGCGTACATTCTTCTTCCTGCAACTTTGATTTTCCACACTTTCCTTATGTCTTTCCTCTTTTCACGGTCCTTTTGCCCGTGCCCTTCTATGTTTACAATTTGAACAGGAGGGAGCCTAGTGCTCTTTTACAAAATGAATTCCATTGCGCTCTACACTTTCTTTTCTATAATTTTTGGTGCACTTCCTTTTGTAGTGATGCCTTTTTTTTCCTACAATTTTTCTTATCTTGCCTTCTTTTCCGCTTTTCTTGCATTGGCCGTCTTCCATTTCTTCCTTGGGATTCCTTGGTCTTCCTTTTTGGGCTATATGGGCTATAACATTGGTGCATGGTCATTGCACATATATATGAGTCTCTGTACACCTAAATATACAAGTGCATGCCTATCCTTTTATACATGCATGTGTGTGTGTGTGTGTGTGTGTGTGTGTGTGTGTGTGTGTGTGTGTGTGTGTGTGTGTGTGTGTGTGTGTGTGTGTGTGTGTGTGTGTGTGTGTGTGTGTGTGTGTGTGTGTGTGTGTGTGTGTGTGTGTGTGTGTGTGTGTGTGTGTGTGTGTGTGTGAAGAGAGGGGAGAGGTGTAAAAGGGGTGAGAGACAAAGGGGTTGCAAGTGGAGAAGAGGGATAAAAAAGGGGAGGGAGGGAGAGGTGAAAAGGGGGGGAGGAAGAGATAGAGATTGCAGAGAGAGAAGAGAGATAAAAGGGAGGTGCGAGGGAATAAGGAAAAGATATGCGAGGGAGAGAGAGATGGGTAACAAATATATGAGAGAAAAGTCACAATGAGAGGAGGAGATGAAAAGGGGTAGGAAGAGAAAGGGAGAGAGGAAAATAAATAGTGAGAGAGATTCAAGATAGAAAGAAGATAGTGAGCAAGCATGTGATTTCTTACACTCAAGAATACAAAATATACATTGTGTATGTCTTTTGTTTATAGTCACTTGCAATGTTATTTCTAATTATAACATCCAAGGATCATATAGTTTTGCTTCTAGATATCATGCAAAGTAAGTATGGGTAAAGTTTACAAGCCTAATGCATAAAAGGTATTGTATACATATATGAGTCTCTACACACCTAAATGCAAATGCATGTATATCCTTTTTTGTATGCGTACACAAGGGGGAGATACACACACACACACACACACACACACACACACACACACACACACACACACACACACACACACACAGAGAGAGAGTAAAAAGAGAGAGGAGAAATGTAAAATTGGTATGAGAGAGAGGGGTCACAAATAGCAGAGAGGGATAAACAAGGGGAGGGAGGGAGAGGAGGAAAGGAGGGGAGAGAGAAATAAATGGGTGTTGCAAAGAGACAAAAGAGATTAAAAGGGAAGAGGGAGAGAAAGGGGAGAATGTGTGTGTGTGTGTGTGTGTGTGTGTGTGTGTGTGTGTGTGTGTGTGTGTGTGTGTGTGTGTGTGTGTGTGTGTGTGTGTGTGTGTGTGTGTGTGTGTGTGTGTGTGTGTGTGTGTGTGTGTGTGTGTGGTAAAATCACAAAGAGGAGAGCCATGAGAAAGGGTAGGGAGAGAGAGAGAGAGAGAGAGAGATATGGCAACAAATAGCAAGAGAGATTAAAAAAAGAGAGAAAATAGTGACCAAGCATGTGACATCTTACACTCGAGGATGCAAAAAAAGAATATTGTTTATGTTATGGTTGTGCAATGGAAGCGAAGCATGTGATGTTTTTACACTCAAGGATGGCAAAGTTACCATGTGATAGGGAAGCATCCCTTGCACCCTACTTCCATGGCAGTGCGATAGCGTTCCTTACATGTGAAGTGCACAAGTTTTGCTAGTTAACTACAAAGAAACATGAGCTCAAAAGACTATGTGAACTCACTTTGTAGTATCCCCCCTACAACATGCATACTATTTTTTATTCATTAACTATCAACACTACACTCACATTTGGATTGGGATCAATCATACACTTCCTATGGAAATTGGAGTAGCTACTAGGGAAGGATACTAACTGCAACACTACAACATAAAGTGACAACAAACATGACTAGAAAGACTATAGATCTAAAATATTAATGGGTAGATCTATATGTGCCTTTATTTTTCATGTGATTGCATGTTGATGCATTTTTAGACATTCTTATAATTAATAAACACACACACACACACACACACACACACACACACACACAGAGTTACACTTTAAAATGTAAATATCTTAAAATGGAGCAAACCTTCACTTTAACATACATATCCTTAGACATTGTGCTTCATTCCAAAATCCTTTCTTAATTGCATTTCCTTAGAAATTGCAAGCTTTCATTCCAACATCCTTTCTTAATTTATACTACCTCTTGACTTCAGCCTCCAATGCTTATTGATCCACACAACCTAGTTAAAAGACACATATTGGACTGCTTTAATTTCTTAAGTTAATTCAGCCTCCAATGCTTATTGATCCACACAACCTAGTTAAAAGACACATATTGGACTGCTTTAATTTCTTAAGTTAATTTTTTCCTATTCTCTTCTAAGTATTTAACTTTCCTCATGATTTTTCACTTTCACTCTATTATTTCATAAAGAAGTTTGATGTTCTTAAGTAGAAGAGAGCAAATGAAATGTAATCAAGAAGAAAAGAGTGAAAAAGAGAGGATTAAAAGAGAGAGTTGGAGTGAAAGAGAGGAGTGAAAAAGAGAGGAGTGAAAAAGAGAAGAGTGAAAGAGAGAGTTGGAGTGAAAAAGTTAATGACTAGAGAAATAAAATTAAAGAGAGTTTTTGGGATCACCAAGTGATGCTATGCCATGTTCCTTGTGTGTGTGATGGGGAATCTACATTTGTAGTCAAAGTTATAAAATGTGACGACACAAGTTCAAAATCGCCTATACACAATTGATTATCAAGCTTGCATGCCATGGCTTAATCACTATTCTACACACTTGTCTAAGGTGTCCCCTTAAATCTCCTTTATTGATAGTCTCTCTTGCCTTCCCTTTCACAATTACATATCATGTAAATAATATATATGAACATTTGTTAGTATAATCAAATGATATATAGTCAAGTTAACATACAACTTATAGAGACAAATGGGGTATCTACAAACATATAGACATATTTTGTGGACTAGGGGAAAAACCTATTGGGCATGTCTACAATCACATTTATTGTCACCTTAGCATTCTTTCAATGAGTTGAAAATCACTTGTTTTTCTAGCCCCAAATTAAAACTACTAAAACATGTGCTTCCAAAAGTTGGCGATTATTTTGAGTTTTGAAACTCCTCTAAATTAAAATATCTTATGCCAAAGCATTGATATTGGTACTCTTTGAGTGACTTATAGGAGTTGATTATTTAAGGAAATCGTCATAATTCATCTTACATAGGTAGTTAATGATGAAGGATACCAAATGATGCCTACTAACTATGCTAGTAGTATGGACACAAGGGGTAAAACAAAAGATGAGGTAGTGTGCTAAGGGAACTAATATGGTCAATGTATTGTTAAATGTCTCTAGAATGGAAAGTATTAAGCAAACAATGTCTCAAGCTAAGGTCTCAAGATCTCAAGGCTAGGACTCAATGTAAGGTACAAAGGTCTCAATCTAAAGGCTAGTGTATTTATGGTCATGACTACCACCATTTTTATATTACAAAAATAAGCATTTATGGTCACAAGTACAAGTGTGTTTATACTGTAAATTATGCACTACAATTAACACTCCTATAGTCATTGAGATCCCTCCTACCCTTGGTTTTCCCCTGTCTCATGCCATGCAATCAAAGCAATCAAGTGTAGAGATTGTGTATTCTCCTCCTGCCCAAGGCAAGTTCCATGTGGTTAATGACTAACCCTATGATCTTTCTAGATAGTTCTCTCCTACAACTACCAAGGTTCCAATCTCCCCTAGAGCACTTGATTAGCCAATACATCAATCTAGACCCCCTTTTGCTCAAGGAAGTGAGCCTTCCAAGACAAAGAGAAAGAGAAGGTCTAGGTTTTACTATATGCAAAAATGTTTTAGGGAGATAAGGAAGGCCTAGAGAGCTACACAGCATGTCATTCCAAAGACAGATTTTATCAAAGTTGTCAAGGATATCTCTGATAGATTATCAAGAGTTTCAACTAAAATTGGCTTGCAAAAGAAATGGCAGCTTGAAGAGATTCTTTGTCTTCAGGAGGTAGTTGAAGAATTTTTTATTGACTTTATGAATTATGATTACATTGTTGCTGCTCATGCTCATAGGATCACCTTGATGAACAAAGATTTTAGTATGGTCAGCAAAATCAGGCACATGTTCAACAAGGTATTGAGGCCTTTGCCCACTAGTACTAATAAAAAAGTCGTTGAGATTCTTAACATTCCCCCAAAATTATTTTCAAAAGTGATTTGCAAGAGAAAAATCAATGTGCTTGGCCATGTCAATTATAAGAGAATGGAAGTTTTGTATGGACAAATGGTTGTCAATGTTTCTTGCACTTCTGAGGAAGAGAACTATCTTAGCATATCTCTTGAGAGGACAAGTCCATGCTAGTTAAAAAGAATATTCAATTGTCAGATTCTATAGTTTATTGTTGCATAAGGTAAGGCATTTTGACTCTAAAAATTTTTAATATATAGAATGATTATACTATTGATCACAAATAATACTACTTCATTTTTACTATTAGCTTTAGAGTATTGATTGCTTCTCTTAGCCAAGAAGTCTCTAAAATTATATTTCTTATTGATCCACTATTATCAGTGGAATTGTTTTCAAGATCTGGTTCAAACATAGCATTACTTTTTTAAAGCTTTCAATTTTATCACAAACTACCATATTTTTTTTCCTTACATCAAATATACTCACTAGAAAAATTATCCTCATTAACTCTCTAAGTGGTATCTATGGCTAATAAAAAATGTGCGTTGAATGGAATATTACTTGCTTTTTTGTTAATTGTTTATTTTATTTGATTGTCTAGTTTAGTTACATGTTTTCATTTGCAATGCTGGTAGGCTTGTGACTACCTTCTTGGACACCACATATGAGGATATTGTTGATATTGAAAAATCATATAACTTTATCCAACAAGAAGTATCATTGCAAAGTGGTACACATACTTGTGGATGGAGAGTGATTTCAAATGTCTGCATGAAAATAAATTCAAAGATACTCAAGAGAGATGGAGTGAATGCAAGTCTCTTTCATATTGTTTGTTTTTTAAGGGACCATTTTTTAGTTTACCAATTTGTTACATTTTTTCTCGCAATGCTAAGATTACCTTGACTCATATATGTGGTGGATAAGGGAGTGATGTATTGAGTTGATTTTGGATAGGGCAATCACACTAGTCGATTCCAACTTCCCTCCACAAAAATCTTTAACTAAGAGTAAGGGGAAGGGAAATGGCAAGTCATTTAAAAAGACTAGTAAGGTGAACTTCAAAAAGAAAGGAATGCCAATATTTTCTCCTATGAAGTTTCATCCATCTCCTCCTTTAGCCTAAAGAGAAGAGAGTACCTGTCGAAGTCAAATATTTTGAGCAACCAAAGAATGGTATCACTGTTGTGGTCATATTCTCCAAATTTTCAAAGCCTTCCTATAAATTTGTATGTTTCCTCTTTTGCAAAATTTCTACTTAGTCAATATACACTTTTCCTTTGTAAATGTGCTATTTTGAAGCATGCCACCAAGGTATGCAAGGGTATAAACCATGATTGGCATATTGTTCTTGAGATCCTTCCAACTGTCATGGAATTTTGAATATCTTGACATATTTTGAATTTAAAATTGTGCATCATTGCTTTATGAAGAATTTTCCAATTTAGAGATGAAAGACTTGGCAATGGCAAATCCTCAACGTATCCATATATATATCTACCCTAGAGGGAATCATGGAACATGCATAATATATAAAAACCCTTCCCTGAGTAAAAAAGCTTGTAGTTTACTCTACATAGATAATGTCTGCGAATACCTTATGAATCGCATGAAAGGTTCCACTTAAGCTTTTCACAAGTTGCCATTCAATACTTTGTTGACAGAAATATGTCTACAACCAAGAATTCATTATTATTACTTGCTTAAATGAAAAAATATACATACATTATCAACTCAAGACTTACAATGTGTTTGCTGGGAAACACACTTGTTTGGAGGAAAGTGTATATCCTTGGCCATGTAAACATGTTGCACTTTGATAAACCACCCTTTAAGCATAATTTTAAAAGCAATGATATATCCATTCCAATGATGTTTTATATCCTCTCATTTTCTTCTTTTGATCTTGTGGGAGTCCTTGCAAGAGGGCAGCATGGTAACCCAATTGTTTATGCTAAAGATTTTTGGCTCCCAATTTTCATCAACTCCTTGGCTATAGACAATACAGGAGTTTACTAAATGAGAAAGGCGTCTTTTGGATGTCATACTTAAATTGAATTCATAGAGAAAGAAGCTCACCGACAAAGGTGAATGAACTAAAAATGAATATTAAAAAGACTAATGAAAATGTATTGGGTGGCAAAAATTTATTGACTTTTAAAAAATTTATTATTAACTTTATAATATTTTTATTATGTCCTTTGTTAAATTTTATAAGTAAATAAGGACTTGGGGACTAGCAAAACATGTCAGACTTTGGAGATTTTGGCTAAAAGGGAGGAGAGAATCACGAAGTGGAGTCTACTATCTCCAAAAAAGAGGAGACAAGAATACCATTTTCTTGCACATGTGGCAAACTCTCTTTGGCCCTTTTCTTAATCCCATGATTAACAAAAATACATTTTTTGAAGTTTTTTTGGCCCTAATGATAGGTTTAGTTTTCTCAAAAGCTATTGAATCACATTGCAAGTTGAAATACTCGTTTTTTATACACTCTTTTACATTAGAGGCTCTCAAAATTAATTTATATTTTTTTGGTACCCACACATGTGGTACTTGGGATCTTCCAAAGATAGTTACATACCTAGTTTATGCTCCACCATAGCTCCTAACTCCAATATCAATAAGGCGAGACTAATTATAATCCCAAAAAGTGACTTTTTTCCTTCCCTCTCAAAACATAGTATTTTATATCTCTAGTAGTGTCTAACCATATGTATGCATCTAAGCATTTTTCGTGTTCTCTTTTACCCTCTAACCCTTCTAAACCAATATTATACTAAAAATTTAATGTACTCCATTTCCTCTCATGCTTTGCATTTCCTAATGGAACCACCTAAAAACATAAGCAATTGTAAGAGAAAGGTGGATTTACAAGTTTGTATAGATGAAGAGTTTGCTATTGCAATGTCCCTTTATAGCAAGAATGGCCTAGGCAACAAATTCTTTCCAATATCTTTTAGAGAGAAAGAAAAATATTTATCTTTGGGTAGATCTCATTCCTTGTCTTCTAATGTCCCTAGCACTAAGTTAAATTTACCTTTGTATTCAACTTCTTCATTTCTCACTTTTGTTGGGAATGGTAAAAATGGTCTACTAGGTTATTGCAAATGGGTAGACAAAAATATTCGTATACATCAATATTATCAATCAATGTTATATAGCACTCAATAATCTTTCTTACAATCCCAAAATATTTTAAATGTGTTACAAAAATCCTTTCAAGGTCAAGAAATCAAAGTCTAGAAGCTTGAAGAAGATCAAGAAGTATAAAGACAAGGGAAAAGAGATAGCAGAGGTTACACAAATAAATTCAAACTTGGAGAATAAGAATGCTTTACTAAAATTATTTTTAGAGAAAATGGAGAAAGATAAAAGCATTCAAGAAGCAAAGTTGCAAAGGTGCAAGCAAAATTTCATGGGTTATAAAAAGAAAAGAAAATGTCGATTACTACCAATGCTATCACTATTCTTAACTAATGAAGCGTGAAAAAGATATGTACAAGAATTAAGGTCTATTATTTTCTATTGAAAGAGAATCTAAAACTAATACATTTATTTAAAATATCATTTTTTAAAGGAACATTTTTTATGGTGGTCAAGGTGAGGATTAGCAAGATGGAGCTTACAAAGGCATTCTTAAAATGCAGGAATCTTGTTGGAATTTTGAGAGACCCTCAATATCGACTCCTCTATCTTGTTGGAATTTTAAGAGACTCTCCATATCAACTCCTCTATCTTATTGCTTTAAATGAGATTCAAATGTTCTTAATCGTTTATATGTGGAAGAAGTTCAAATAGCATGTGATGCAATCAAGGTTAGTCAATAAGACTATGATAGCAAATGTATTGGGTCATAGCAAAATAAAGTACATAATATTCCCTCGTCTACTTTGGCTTAGAGCTATAAGACAAGCACGAAATGTATCCATTGCTAATTAAATAGGAGAATATTTTTTTATCACTCACTAAATGGAAAAGGAGGACACTAAAGCTGGAAAGATTTCTTATGACTACGATAACTTCAATAAATATTTTTTGACCTAGTTAAGTTGCAATGTGCCACGACTCATTTCTAACAGGTGTAATTATTGGAAGTTATCGACTTGTCCTAATATATAGTACACTTGTTTCTACTAAGTTTGTGCCAACACTTGTTTATTATCAAGATTTACGAATGTCAAATCATAAAGGGATGCAAATGGAAGAGAGTGGGTCTTATATTGATAAATTATGTCATGGTCGATGCAAAAGATAGCAAACTTGTCTGAGTGTGCAATTGAAAAAAAAAATTGCTAGGTAGAAGCAGTTGAAGTGTCCAAGGAGATCCATAATGTTCTTTCTTGGATCTTCTAATATACTCTATATTTAACTATCATTTATAGATAAACAAGTGGGATGAAGCTCTACATGGAAGGAGTTAAAGAATTCAATGTTAATGTGTACTTAGATGGTGATCTCAAGACTCTAAATTTTATGTTTAATTGTGATACTAAGGTATCAACATCATTTCCTTATCCATTTTGTATGAAAACAAACAATTCTTCTAAGGCCTTGAATCATATTTCATGGAAATGAGGAATCTGTAATAACAAGGCAACATCGAATAGGTCACATATTGACAAAACATTGAAAGCTTTCTTTCCAATTAACATTGAGAATATCCATTTTTGCACTTTGCATTACCTCATATGCATATTTGACAAGTCGTTGAAGTTGCATATCAGTTATCTATACACAATGAAGCCTCCCTTCACATGTGAAGTAGCTGTTGAGAAAGTCAAGGAGCTAATTTCATTAGGTATATATGGAAACAAAGTTAATATTAAAAAGTACCAAGAAACATCATCTCTAACTTATGATGTAGCATAGAAAGTATCAATGAATGGGACAAAGGTGAAGAAATTCTTGAACAATATGATTGGCAAGCCATCAAAGTTAAAGTGGGAGTTGTGAAAATATTAATGAAAATATAGTAAATGCAATACTACAAATTTGGAAAGAGACCCAAGTCTTAGTGAAATTTTGTTATAATCTAATGTGTGGGAGCTCTTGCTCAACTGCCAAGGCCCACAGACCACTTATTGCTTCAAGCGTTTCAAGCCAAGTGCAATGGCTACCTCTCACATAGCTATATGCACTCTTATACCTACAAGTGTAGTGATATTACCTCCATGCTCGATCAAGTTGCCTCCTCCCTTAAGCACTCCAATAGCTCCACGATCTAAGGTGCAAGCTCAATCCTCAAGCTCCAAGCTCCATGCTCCATTGTTGTGTGTGAGAAAAGAGAAGAGAAGAGAAGTCACACTCCCTCTCTGAAGCATAAGCTCAAGCAAGCAAGAAGAAGAAGAAGAAGAAGAGAAGAAGAGAGCTATTTTTGGCCAAACATAAGAATGAGCTTCTTCATTCACTTTTTACCGTTTATACAAGTCTTAATCCCTTTTGGGCACCCATCCCTTTTTTACATGATCGGCCATTTTAGCCTAGGTCCTCTTCCCCTATTTCCTTCTTATTTACATTTTTCCTTCATCCATGCCCATTTACATTTACAAATAGTATAGGAGGGAGCCTAGTGCTCTTTTACAAAGATTTAGAGTGTGCTTTTATATTTAAAATGTGTCTTTCCTCTTTTGCACTTTCCCTGAATTTTTAAGGTTACCCTTGTGCTTTTGGCCTTTTTTTCTCCTATTTCTTCAATGGGGCCACCTTTTTTCACTTTTCTCTGTGTTTTTTTAATTTTATTGCTTCTTTGAACTCGGGTTAACATTACCCCCTCCTAGCCAAGTGTCACAGTTGCTAGCACTTGTTGATGAGGGCTCGAGTGATTGAAGGATTTCCATGTAGGTCCATGATAAGACTTCATGGAGATTGGCCGTAGAGAAGAAGCATCATAAAATGGATGTGAGGTTATGGAGACCAATAGTAGATTGAATAGGTGACAAGGACCTCCAAAGTTGGTGGTCGATCATGGATTGTTGAATGTACCTAAAAAGGAAAAGTGTACCTAGGGGGTATTCCTACCTCATTGTTCAGTGTGTGGTATCCATGCTAGTGAAACTAGGAGTTGAGTCAAACCTTAGGGAAGCCTGTGGTGTTGTTCCACACTTGAGAACTTAGTTTTTGTATAGGGGAGGTGCTATGGGTGTGACTTAGGGAGACTGGCCTAGAGTAAAAACTCCCTAGGTGTGTCCTACCCTTGATGTGCCCTAAGTGTGAAGTGGGGGGACAATGAGAGCTAGGGGGTTAGCCAGCCACCAACCAAGGCCATTGGATACACCTAACTTGAGACCCCTAGGTGTGGTGTTTATGGCACTCTGATGTTACATAAGAAAGCTCTTTATTCCTTTCCTTTTAATTTGTGTGGATCTTTTCTTTGTTTTCTCTTTTCTTTTTCTTTTTATTTTTCTTTTTGGCATGCTAGACATCATCTTGATGCTCTTCAATAGTTATATTTTGAGGGGACATAAGAGATTTGCTAATGAATGTATGGGTTTACATGTAGCACTTTTCTCTTTTGACTGTACTCCTGGCTAAAGAGGGGGCCTTGATTCCTACACTCGTTCTTCCTCTTGTTGATCTGATTCAAAATCAGGCCCTTCTTTCTAGACTGGCTCCAGTGGCTCCTATTGAGGTGGCTGCATTTACTGTTCTGGCTCCCCAAGCCCTAGCGAGAGTTCATGTATGGTTGAGCGAGCTGAGATTAGGTAACCACATTTCTCCTCTACTCCCAAGCCGGTGCTAGGCTTGGGTATGTTAGCATGGAGTCTATCTTGTAGTGCCCTTCTTGTTAGCTCTAGCTTTCTTCTGAGTTGTTCCAATGTCTCTTCTTTTCCTGACTACATGATATTCAATATTGTGCTTAAGAATGCATGTTGTTGCTCTAGCATCCTTGTCTCAATAGCCACCATAGATTTTCTTTTTTTTAGGAGACATTCACTCTCAGAATGGGCTAACTTGTAGGCTGTGTCTTTGATTCTGTTTTTATTAGTGTGGCTGCCCATTCCTCTACTTTCTCCTTCATCTGCTCTAGCCGTTGATTTTTGCACCGAGCTACTGTGGTAATCATCCACTCCTGCTCTCGCCACAATGTTTGCATTTGTTCTTGCTCTTGGTTTGTACGTTCCACCTGCTCTTTTAGTATGGCTTGCTTGTGGAGGGGTGATTATAGCTAGTTGTGTAGTTCCATCAACTTCTTCGTAGCCTCCTTATCTCTTTGGTTTTTTACTACATGTAGTCTATCCTTGCCTCTTCAACTTTTTTATTTCTAACTCTAGACATTTGTTTTCTCGGGAGTTGAAGACACATATTTTCTAAGGAGATGCGGTTCTCTCTTTCTTCAATCATCATACAAATCCTTTACACCCTCTTCTCCCTCCCTTTCTTTCAAGGCCTCTTTTAGTGTGATTACTTCCCTATTTATGATGGTCATTAATCTTGCTTGCTCCACCCTATAGGCTACAAATGAAATATTTTCTTCCTCAAGCTCCGCAAGCACAGTCTTTTTCTCCTTTGTTGCCTTGTTAAGTTGTCTTTATAGCTCCTCTACTAATTCGTATTGATCTTCATTGGCATGATTCTACATTGGCTGCTACTTCTAAGTGGGGTATCTTTGGCCCTATGCATGATTCTACATCGGCTGCTACTATTGGCCTCTTTGTTCCTACAAGGGGGGTTCCTTCATTGGGTGTAGGTGCAATCTCTTGGGCTTGCTAATTAAGTATTGCACCCAGGCCATGATGTTGCTTTCATTGACCACCCCTTCTATAGTTCCGTGCATTAGGGTGTTTGTTGGTATGGCCATGATAGGTGGGATTGGGTTGTAACATGTCCGTTTGTCCGCTTGTGGGACACGTCTTAGCAGCCCATTGGGAGGAGTGTCTAGAAGGCTCCGCTTGGCACTCGCAGGGAATGACACAGGGTTTGCGATCTAGGTCTTCCCGACCCCTCTTCTTCTTCTTCTTCTACCTCTCTCCTTCCCCTTCTTCTTCTCCTCCTACTTCTCTCTCCTTCTTCTCTTCTCTTTCTCACTCTCCTTCTTCTTCTCTCATTCTCCTTCTCTCCTTCCCCTTCTCTCCCTCTTCTTCTCTTCTCTCTTCCACTCATTTTCTCTCTCCTTCTCCTTCTCTCCCTCTTCTTTTCTCTCCTCACTCCTTCTTCTCTCCTTCTCCTTCTCTCCCTCTTCTTCCTCTTCCTCTACCTCTCTCCTACTCCTTCTCTTCTTCTACTTCTCTCCCTCTACTTCCCTCTCCCACTCCTTCTTTTCCTCTCTCCTTCTCCTTCTCTCCCTCTTCTTTTCTCTCCTCGCTCCTTTTTCTCTCCTCACTCCTCTCCCATTTCTTCCCTTCTCTCTCCCACTCCTTCTTCTTCTCACCTTCCCCCCTCTCCCTCTTCTTTATCTTCTCTCTCTCCCTCCTTCTTTCTCTTCTTTCCTTCTCCTTATCTCCCTCTTCCTCCTCTTCTCTCTCCCACTCCTACTTTCACTTCTCTCCTCATGGCCGAATTGGATGGCAACCAGGGGGGAGGCAGCTTGTTTGGAGGGCCCAGGGAGGGTTCCGTAGTGTTTAGTAAATAGGGGGGGACTATGGTCAAGGCCCAGGGCCCGTTTCAATAGGACGGCAGGGGGGGAAAGAGCCCCAATCAGAAGGTCCAGGGGAGGAGGGTGTAGCGCCTGACATACTAGGTGGTGGGGGTGGTGTAAGGAAGGGGGTCGTAGCCTCTATCTGCCGCCAAGCGAGGAGGTGGAAAAGCCTTCAGTCGGAGGCCCAAAGGCCCTACGCAGGAGCTGACAGGGGGAGAGTGGCGACATATGGGAGGGCGTAGCCTCCTCTCTCTTTCTTCCCTCTTTGCCTAGGGAGGGGGGAAGCCTCCCCTTATATAGGGGAGGGGAGGAGGTAGGTGGCATGGCCACCCCTCCCACCTAGGGGGCTGCATGCCCCCCAGCACCATCTCTCCCTCTCTCTCTCCCCGACGTGTTGTTGACGGGAAGAGAGGGGGGAGTAAAAAAATTTGTACTAAAGGTAATATATTTTTCTCTTATTTAATTTACATGGGGGTCCTATGGGATGTTACATCCTCTCCCCCTTAGAGGAATTGAGATGTCATCATCTCAAGAGGACCTGGGGGTATTGTTGGTTGAGAGTATCTTCGTCCATCCAGGTAGCATCCTCTTCGGGATAATCTTTCCACTAGACGAGGTGTTCTCTCAAGGTCCTTGACCTCAACTGTCTCTCCCTGACATCTAGGACTCTATCAGGCCATAGCTCAAGGACTACTTGGCTAAGCATTACAATTTGCTGATCATCAAGTACATGATTCGGATTAGGTAGATACTTTTTCAATATGCTAACGTGGAATACATTATGAACCTTTAGGGTTGCGGGTAGCTGTAGTCTATAAGCATTAGATCCTATGCACTTAGTGATCTTATAAGGTCCACAATACCTTGGACTTAGCTTCTTGTACTCTCCCAAGGACACTGAACTCTTTTTAGGGCATACGCAGATGAAGACCATATCATCTTCAACGAAGGATCTATCTTGCCATTTCAAGTCCGCGTAAGCCTTTTGTCTATCCTTGGTAGCTTGGATGTCTTTTCTTATTGATTTGATTTGATCATCCATGTCTTCCAGCATCTGCCTTGAAGCTTCTACCCTCAAGGTTGAATCTGAGAAGGTCAAAGCAGTACAACAATCGTGCCCATACAATGCTTGAAAAGGGGTCATCTGAATACTTTGTTGGTAAGAAGCATTGTAGGCAAACTCAACCAGTGGCAAATATTGAATCCACATTTTGGGTTTGCGACAGCAGTATGCCCTAAGCATATCTTCAATGACTTGGTTTACTCGTTCCGTTTGACCATCAGTTTGGGGATGGTAAGCTGTAGTGAAACAAAGTTGAGTCCCAATAGCTCGAAGATAGCCCTCCAGAAGTGTGATGTGAAGAGAGAGTCATGATCACTAATGATTCTTTTGGGTAACCCATGCAGTTTGAATATCTTTTGGATGAATAATCTTGTGATGTCTGAGGCTTTATAGTTTGTCTTGACAAGGATGAGATGTGCAACCTTGGTGAGCATATCTACTACAACCATAATAGAGTTGTATCCTCCTTGAACTTGTGGTAGGCCAACAAAAAAGTCCATACTAATGAATTCTCATTTCATTTGGGGAATGTCAAGTGGTTGCAATTTCCCCGGCATTTTGGCATGTTCTATCTTAATGCATTGACAAGACAAACATTTCATGACATACTTGAGAACGTCACCCTTGAGCCTATCCCAATAATAGCTCTTTCTGACCACGTTAAGGGTCTTGGCATAGCCAGGATGTCCTGAGAAAGGGGAGTCATGGGCTTCCTAGAGTATCTTCTGCTTGAGAGATTTGCTTGCGGGGATACATAATCTCATGCTAAAGTAGACAAGTCCACTACTGACAGAGAATTGTTGATACTTCATTTTTAGCTTCGGATCTTGATCCTTGACGGGGATCTCCCTTAGCAATTTTTGATAGACTAGGTCATTACATGCCTCTTCTCTAGCTAACTCAAGAATTGGGTTGTTTGGCATTGATACCTTTGTGGCTAGTGACCTTGTTGTTGATGGATCTTGCAAAATAAGAGAGTTCAGAAATGCCTTGCCGACTGAGTGCATTGGCAACTACATTCTCTTTTCTAGGCCTATATTTGATTTCAAAATCATATTCTTCTAGTACTTCAATCCATCGACGTTGCCTCATGTTAAGCTCATTCTGGGTGAAGATCCATTTAAGACTCTTGTGGTCCGTCACTAAGGAAAATTTGTTACCTAGCAAGTAATGTCTCCAAATTTTGAGAGCATGGATGACAGCCAATAACTCCAGATCGTGGGTAGCATAATTCCTTTCATGGCTCTTCAATTTCCTTGAAGAATATGCTACAGGATGACCTTCTTGCATAAGCATACATCCTAAGGCAAGTGCGCTAGCATCAGTTACCACTTCAAACTCCTTACTAAGATCAGGAAGTTTCAGGATGGGTGCTGATACTAAGCTTTGCTTTAGCTTGTCAAAGATGGTTTGTTCAGCAAGTGACCATACAATTGCTACTTGCTTCTTTAATAGATCAGTCAGAGGCGCTGCAATCAAAGCATAATCTTTGATGAAGATCGTGTACCATCCTGTCAATCCAAGAAAGCTACGTATTTGTTTAACAAAAGTTGGTGTTGGCCATTCCAGAACGTCTCTGACCTTGGCTGGATCTACTGAAATTCCTTCCGCTGATACAATGAATCCCAGATATTCAATCTGTCGCTTAAAAAATGCACACTTCTTCTTCTTGGCATAAAGCTTGTGTGCTCTTATTGTTTCAAGAACAATGCGAAACTGGGGTTCATGATCTTTTCCCTGTTTAGAGTAGACTAGGGTATCATCAAAGAAGACGAGTACAAAGTCATCAAGATAGGGCCTAAAGATATCCTGCATTAACCTGTTGAAGGTATCATGAGCATTTGTCAGCCCGAATGACATCACTAGAAATTCAAAGTGTCCATACATTGTGCTGAATGCAGTCTTCGGGATATCTTCTTCCTTGAGCCTTATCTGATAATATCCAGATCTGAGATCTATCTTATAGAAGATCTTTGCACCTTGAAGACGGTCAAGTAATTCATCTATTCTTGGAATGGGGTATTTATTTTTTATGGTTGATTGATTCAACCCTCTGTAGTCAACAAAGCGTTCCATCTTTCTTCTTTTGGAACAGCACTGGAGTTCCCCATGGTGAACTGCTAGGACGGATGTAGCCTTGGTCTAATAGTTGCTTGAGTTGCTCTTTGAGTTCAATAGCTTCCAGGATGGACATCCTATACGGCCTCTTTGCGAATGGTGGAGCTCTTGGTGCCAGCTTGATTTCGTGGTTGACTTACCTTTGAGGAGGAAGTTCTGTCAGCTCCTTAGGAAATACGTCTGCGTATTCCTTTAACCATGAAGGTTGTTGTTGCAATTGCCATTCTGAATGTTGGGGGTCAAAGGTACTCCCAGGGGTCAAAGGGCTCAATGGAGAATGAGGGCTTAACAGGGTTGATGTATTCCATGAGACATGGAGATTGCAATGGAGGGATGCACAAATTTACAGGGGGAGTGTGATAGATGGAGCTTAGTCTCTGACAAGACTATGTGTGTGAAGAACACGAAACCTTTTGCCATTGCCAGGACTATGAAATCTAAATTAGGACTTATGTCTGTCCATGAAGGAACTAAAGTAACTCAATTCTGTCAGTAGTGGATTTGCATTTGTTTATGCAAACTCTATTTCAGATGTTGTGGCTATTCCCCTGTAAACTGTATTCACATGGATGGGCAGATGGAGACCAACATCAGTTGTTGTTCTTGCATTTACAACAATGAAACCTGATCTTGTAGGAGGACAGAAAGTGAAGAAATTATTGAAGTTCTTTTGTTACAAATTCATTATTTGACAAATAGCTCTCAACTTTGAAAAATCTACAGAAACATGCCTTTCAAGAGGAATCAAACCTCTCACATTAGCATCTTGTTTCTTTCCAAATGCTCCTAGTTGACCATAGTATGCACTAGCTTTGGTCATGGAAAGGAAGGGATTGATGCTCTTCTGAATATCTGTATCAAGCTAGCCCAAGGCATTTACCATTTGAGAGAGATTTCTAATACAAATTATCTCATTTGGAACCTGCAGTAGCGGTGGTTGTGGAAAGGAAGGGATTAACCCTCTTATGAATATCTATGTCAAGCTGGCCCAAGGCATTTACCATTTGAGAGAGATTGCTAATACAAATGATCTGATTTGGAACTTGCAGTAGCTTTGGTCATTGACCCTCTTCTGAATATTTGTGTCACACCGTGTCATTGAGATCTTACATCAATACTAGGAGCACCCAAGGAGCTTAGTTGTTGTTATTCAGAAGGATTCCAACAAGCCTTTGCAGAGTTGACTCTAGAGGGTACAATCAAATGTGAGTTAACAATAAGTGAACTTGACAATGGTACTCATAGTGGTATGCCTATGTATGTGTTGGCAAGTATATGCCCCTGTTTGGCAGTGATACTTATGTTAGTCATGAGATGATCACGTTTGACAAGGCTATGCTCTTATTGGCAATGCATTTGACCATGGTAAAAATGGTTTGGATCATATTGGCTAGCAATGATTTCCAACCCACAATGATTTACAGGACAACTTCTAGCCCATAATAGGCTTATACATGCTGTTGTACACCTCTACAGGTATTTACCAAGGTACTTGAAGTTGGGGATATATTTGCAAGTCTCCCAAGGTGCTCACAGGTCTCCCAAAGTTCCTCATTTAGTTTGGTAACTTGGTTAGACCCTACAGGGTATCTACTGTTCAAAACAAGCCTCTTTGCATAGAGGGGATGGATACTATGCTCTTTGCATAGAGGGGATGGATTCCTTCGACTAGAGCTAGAAAGATCCCTGATCGAAGCTCCCATTGGAGAGTTATAGCCACTTTTGTGTACAGTTGTCCTATGGGACAGGGGCTGCAGACCCCTTCAGTACAGCCACAGGAAGTTGTTCACAGTGAATATTTTTTGTCATAAAAATTTATGCATAGGCTCATAGAGGGCACTCTCCCCTCCGTTTTGAACTAGAAAGTTTCCCAATCAGAGCTCCCTAGCCAAAGTTATCTCAAATTTTATGACTAGGGGTCTGTGTGGACTACGCCTTCAGTGGCAGGGGACAAGGATAGGCTTGATACAAGGGATGCAAAAAGGCATAAGGACTTGATGGATAAAATGCACCATCAAAGAGACAATAGTATCTGCAAAAACAAATCGCATCAATGGAGTTGTTGAAGTTGAAGTAGAGCCCAATCTTAGTCGCATCCGCTCTCTTCGAGCAATCATGTTAACTGCATCAATAACATCTATACATGCAGTCTTGACTCCTAATTTGAAGGTAGCATCTTCTAGGCGATAAGAAATATTCTCTTGCAGAATGGGATCTACAACCTTAAGGAATAATTCAATCTTCTGACCTTCCATACTTTGTTGGTCTTTAGCATCAAGTTGTCCAAATTTACTTTCAAACTCATGGTATAAAGCTATTTTGCAGCTAAATCTTTGTTGGGTTTCTCAACCCAATCAGTGAAACTTTTCTTCGTCACATTAGGCCAGAGTCTTCTAAGAAGAATTCTTTGCATAGAGCTTTTTTGAATGCAGCCCAATCCGCATCTCACTGAAAAAGACCATGGATTCTTCCTTGAAGGCCATGCTTGGCTAGTCTGGAAAAATAGCGACTCCATGCATGTTGCGGTACACCAAAGAAGATCATTTTCTCAACATATAAGTGAATGAAAACAAAGACATTTTGACCATTAAATTGTTTTAATTCCCGCCCAACTTCCTCTAGGGCCTTGATAGCTATGGAATCAATCTTCTCTTCATATTGCCTTTGTTGTTGCTGCATCTGCTGCAGTATGCACACCAACTATTGTAGAGTATCTCCTAAAGAATCCCCCATCTTGAAGTTCTCTTACATCGACCTTCACGTCGGGTTCACCAATGTCGCAGCACGTACGATTGAATGTCACCATAGGGGTTTGGCAAGAAAACTAGACAAGATAGATAGAGATGTGTCTTCAAGAGATAAGTAGATTACAATGAATGTTTAAAGGCTCAAGAGGTACTTCACGGTCAATCATAGGGTTTTGAGAGAGAAGAATGTATTGGGGCTCAAGAGCTTAGACTCCAGAGATGGTAGAGATAAGAGAAGGGTTGAAGGTTTCAAGCCAAGTTCTTGAAGATGTTAATAGAGCTTCCAACTGCATGTTCTTAGCAAAGATCACAAGAGTATTATCTCATAAGTTCTAACTCAAATCAAGCTTGTTTTCTTTACTGTAAGAGAAATCACAAATTATAAAATCAAGTACAATATGCTACCATGTATCATAAACAATGCTGCATCCCATCATTCATACATGATGCCATAGCATGAATCAACTTTGCATGATTACATTCAATGTAGACTGTTAGGGACAAAAGCTTATGAGTCAATTACAAGTCTTGTAGGGCAAAGAGACTTGCTTCAAGAGAGATTCAAATTGAGTTCCTGATAAGGATAAGTTACCACAGTCAAGAAATAAGAGAAAAAGGTCCTCTTAATTCAACTCAAAGCATCTATGAATGATCTACAAACATTGCCCTACTATAGGGGCACATAATACTTGCATATTTTGACAAGATGTCTTCTGTAAAGTAAGAAATGAATTAAAAGAACACTGTTGTAGTTAATTCTCTGAATATGGCTGAATTCTGGCTCATAGTTCCAATTCCTTTTCTCACTCTTGGCATCCTCAAATGAATGCATTGAATGCTGCTCTACAACGACAAGAAGCTCTCCGAGCTGCGCGCCACAACAATTGATTGAGTAACACAGTCAGTTCGTGTCTAAATTGGATGGCGTGATCTCAACCATCTCAGTCACCAACATGCAAACCATGGCAATCAATGACAAACTTGCAGTACTTACAACTCAAGTTGCTCAAATGGCTACAATTAAAAGGACGAATCAGCATGATTATGAGCAGTAGCATGGGTATTCTCACGAACATTATGGGTGCCTTGACCACTAGCATGGTTTGGATGTGCAAAGGCAGCATCATGTGCCTACTTATGGTCAGCATGTATATGATGATTCTGCATATTTTGAGCAGTAGCATGCATCTGATGACTATGTATGTTCTTATGAGCTACATTCTAGTCACATACATGGACAACCATCTAGACAGTCTTATGTATATGGGCAACATCATGCAAATGTATATGAGCATGTACATGGGGAGAAACAACATTATCAACCACGGAGTGATCGATATCATCAGCCACTTGATCACTACTATGAGCAACATGTCCATCTTTGTGAGCAACATGATGCTTCTCACGAACGATGCCATGATGAGAGTATCTCATTGCAGCTTCATGAGCAGGTGCCCCATCAGCCCAAGGCCCTTAAATTTGAATTCCCAGTAGTAGCCACGCATGTGGGACTTATGGACCTGAAATGCCTAAGGGTTGATGCAGTGAATGCAATAGTGATTGTCGCCTCATATGCTCCAGTTCTACATGGCACAGTGGTTCCCAATGAGTTTATGGACCTACGATACGGGTCAGTAAGTATCTTGTGCCACCATTAGCGATTGAAGATGACACCATGAATTACTTCTATGATACAACGGATGCATTGGATCACAATTATCCTTTTGGCCCTGGTGGTAGTATGGTGGCCCATGCTTGTATGGATGACCCTTATGCTCTTGATGCTTCTCATGTAGGTTATCCATTTGATCCCGGGGAAGGAATGGGTTTAGAAAAGCCCTACACCAGTGCAGCCCTCCCCTTACTTCAAGGGTCCAATTTTGACTGAGGAGTAGCTAAATTTGCCTTAGTTTGCACTGCAAACAGCTTGTAGATAGCACACTATTTTAAAACAATTTTTACATTGCATTAATGATAGTCAAGTGTCATTATATGGCCTGAAAGTACGCTTCCTGAGCTTTGTTTTGACATGTCCCACGCCTCAATCAGAGCTGCCCATAGGAAGTTATGACCATTTTTCTCCAGCATGCTTATTCTGGACAGCGTGTTGTCCACTGTTCGTCAGCCCCTAATTGTCAAGAATTGGTGGCCAAACTCATAAGCTATCAACTTGCACATGTCGTATACATCATTTACACATTTGTATCCCCCAATTCCACATGAGATTGTACTTCCCCATATCTATATTATCCTTTGTACTGTTGAATAGAGTAGTACTCTGCAACCCCCCTTCTGTTGTGAGCCATAAGTCCTCTTTTTGTCTTTGAGGGCAAAAACCTTTGAGTTCGGGATGGAATGTAAAAGAGTGGGAATAGATGGGTAGGACATGGGCTAGCATGGGAATGCCCAGTTATACTGATAGGGTATATAAGGTGTTGAGAGACCCAATTAGGGCATTAGTCTATGAATAATCAAGTCTCTTTTACCCTTCCTTCTAGCTTTCATCGCTTCCCTTCTCTTTCCCTCTCTTTTCATGTCTTTCTCTCTCTTCTGCTAGTATTTCTCTCTCTTCTTCTCTCATCTTCTTCCCCTTGATGGACCTAAAAATCGGCCGGCACTGGCTCATGCACTAGCCGGACCTCTATCTCACGCACTCAAGAACCCCACGGCCTCGCAGCCAGGAGCGTCGATGACACATACATTGCCTTCCTAGACATCTTGCGTTTGTATTACGTCGTCTGTAGTCCACTCTTCTCTCACCCACTACTCCTCAGAGGGAGCCCCTTCCACATTGCCTAATGGCATGAAGCACAGACATAGGGGGTCCTCCAATGGCTGAATGCCGCCACCCCTCTGCGACTCTCCTACACCTTGGGGATTGGCCCCTCGATGCATCGCTCAACATATAAACATTTCGCACAAAATCCACTCAAGGTACCATTTAATCGTGTCCGGGAGTGTACCATTTCTTCCTCACTTGCTTTCCCCTTTGGGACCCGCGTCTACCTACAGCATGGGTACCTCACTGCCTCTCAACATAGGTCATGTCCTAATAAACCAATTGCAATGCATGTCCAGGAGTTGGTCTCTGATACCTTTAAATTCTTTTCATGCTCTATGCATTTGGTGGATGCCTAGTGTTCAAACATTTAGCAAAACAGTATCGTGCACAAGTGCAAAAACATTTTTTTAATGGTTTCCTTTCTCTAGCGTTCGTGCTTCATTGCATGGGCCTAGCACCGAGGTGATCCTCATGCTACTAGGCTCTTAATTTTAATTATTTTCCGTCCCAAATGCTATGCATAGAAATCAGCAACTTTTCCATCATCTCACACGGAATTTAGACATATTTCAACTACCCTACCCTCCCCCGTTTAAATATTGCTTCGTTGCATACCTTTATACGGCATTTTGCCATTATTTTGTGTATAAAAAACGGGAAAAACGCACTAAAACACGAAATAGGGCTGATCTGAAGCAAATCCTCATGCCTCAACCCTACTATACATCCACGGACATTGCTCTTATTTATCATTATTTTTCCAAAGCCTGAAATGTATTTTTCCCTATTTTTAAAGGGTTTTCCCCTATTTTCTTGCTATTTTTCCCATTTTCCTTCATTTTTTAATTACTAAAAATTCAAAATAGGTTATGGGCTGTGTCCCTTAGTTCCTTTCAGCAAAAATAAAATTTTAGTTGATGTGGATTAATTATTTCATCATTTTTCTCCCCAAAAAACCCCAATTTTCCTTTGTTTTTAGCATTTTACGTGTTTCGATTTACCGTTTTCCGCCATCCGACATATGTATTTCTGATTTTTAAATGATAGATGGACTGAAAACCAATCAAACAATGATATACTCAAATCTCATTCCATATGAACACATTTTCATAAACCAAAATTGCATCCAAATACCATTTTCTTTATAAAAACCATTATTACCGTGATTTGCAGGTTTGTGTATTTAATTTGGCGCGTCCCATGACTGATTTCCAGCCATGAATTCTGCTTGGAATCAGCAATCTACAATGATTTGGCATTGCCCTTCAATCTCGTCAAGAATCGGCATCCATCCGACCGTCCATTTCCATTCTATTCTTCTACGGGCCACCATATCTCGCGTGAGGAGAGAGAAAGACTGAAATTGCAGGTTTCAATCCGGGCCACCATATCTCGCGCGAGGGGCGGCGATGCAGAGCGCGGAAGGAGAGCAACACCCTACTGTGCTTGGATTCATAGCTTCCATTAAAGCTCTCATCTCGATTTTGGGGGGGGCGCCGTTTTTTTTCGGCGCTGATCAGATCGCTGCACTTTTTTGTCCTCCACGAAAAAATTGGGGGTGGGGAAGCCAAAGGGCACCCCCCCCACTAGTCATGCCTTTTTATTTCTCCAATTTGGCCACTCTCTTGGGCGTCCCAGCCGGTTTTTGGCTATCTTCCTCGTCCGAGCTCCAATTGACGTGCTGTAAAATTCTAGGCGTCCGTCTCGGCATCTCGGATAGGCCTGCAGCTCCCGCATCCCGTCCCAACTGACAAAAAAATTACTAAAAATCTGAACGTGTCACTTGGGCGCCCGTCGACTGCTTGACGCTTAAAATCGTCCTAGATCGAGCCGCCGCCTTCAAGATCCGGTATTTTGCCCTGCATTTCCACATTTTTCTCCTATTTTTAGGCACGTTCCGAGCCTAAAATCCAGCTTTCACCCCTTTCTCTCTCCTCTCTGCATTCGCTTCCTTCTCTCCTTCTCTCTCCTAGGTCTCCTTCACTACTGATCAAGAAATTCAATGTGATCTGAGTCATTAGTACTAGTGTGAGTGGCATGGGTTATCTAAAAATACTAGATTTTTGGATAATTTTAGCCTATTTTTTATATTATTTATTGTAAAAATTTTTAAAAAGTTAAAAAATCTTCTAGATTAGAATAGCATGCAAAAAGCAAGTCACTTTTCCAGCTATGGGATTTTCATTAAAAAAACATATTGACGAAATCGTGCGCGTCGCGATCGCTGTTGACAGGCGGAAAACTGCAGTTTGAACTAGAAGAGGAAGAAGGAGTGATCTGGGAGATTCTTAATCAAGTATCCTGGTGTCTTGGGATTTTACCCCCCTTTCGGAGCCACCAGAGCCAACAGATTTGGATTTCGAGCAGCAGAGAAGGAGCTGTTATTTCTGATCCACGTTTTTGTTCTACGAGGGAGCTCCAGGCAATCCAATGCCTAGAGAGTGCTTCTAAGTAGTGCCAAACAAAGGATTTCAGATTTTGCCGATACATATTGATCTAATTCATTGTTCTTTGTCATGATTGTGTTTACCTCTTGTGTATTCTTTATCTTCTCTTCCATTTCCTTTCTCTACTTCCTTCTACCTCTGATCCTCGGTGGATTCGACCTTTCGACAAAAACCCCTCAGACAATGTGAAGTCATCAAGTTTGATCGATATGGACAGGATCCAGTTCAATATGGACATGAATTGTATGTTCAATTTAAGGTTGTCATTGATGAATGGACTAGAGCAAAGAATGATGATATTTCATCTTCATCATCAGCATCGCACAAGACCATGATTGATAAATATGGTATATATGTTCAACCTTCAATTACTTCTTGCTTGAAGAGACCATCTATTATACAAACATCCTCAACAAATGCCTCACATCATCCATCTCTTACATTGAATAGCTCACAATTTTCCATGTTGAAGTAGACTCCTTTAGTCTCTACTTTGAAAGATATGGAAGCAATGCAACTTGCTCAGGAGTTAGGATATCACAAATATTTCATAAATGGTAATGCAGCTAAACGTTTTATACAAAATCTACAAAAGTTGTATTTTTCCAATATACATGATGTAACAAGGCGATGACTCTATATGGACTAATTTTGACTTTCATAATAAATATATCCCTTACATTAAAGGCTTTTGCATAGCTATGAAATATATGCTTGTTAGAAACTTAAAGTGTTTTATGTAGTTACCTTGGTGTTTCTAAACACCACCAATATCAATGAGAGAATCTACTTAATATTTTTTATTCTTTCAATAACATTAGTTAATTGTGTTGAAATTTCTTATAAAGTGGTTTGAATCCTATTTTGTACTTTATGACCGTCTATTATACAAACATACTCAGCAAATACCTCATGTCGTCTGTCACTTACATTAAACAACTCACAATTATACAAGTTGAAATAGACTCCTTTAGTCTCTACTTTGAAAGATATGGAAGCAATGCAACTTGCTCATGAGTTAGGATATCACAAACATTTCATAAATGGTAGTGCAGCTATCTACAATAGTTGTATTTTTCCAATATACATGATGCAACAAGGCAGTGACTCTATATGGACTAATTTTGACTTCCATCGTAAATATATCCTTTACATTAAGGGCTTTTGCATGGCTATGAAATATATGCTTGTTAGAAATTTAAAGTGTTTTATATAGTTACCTTGGTGTTTTTAAATGCCACCAATATCAATGAGAGAATCTATTTAATGTTTTTTATTATTTCAATAACATTAGTTAATTGTGTTGAAATTTCTTATAAAGTGGTTTAGGTCAATTTTGTGATTTATGTCTAAGCTAGAAAATAAGTATTCATTAATAATAAAATTTATGCCTATTTATTTGAAAACACAAACCATTGGTCTCAAAGGTTAGATCTTTGGTCTTAGAAAAATCATAAACTTCCAGCTTGGTATATAAATCTTCATTTTATGATATGAAAGTTCATTTAGCTAGTCAAAGTGTGAAGCTAGCCAAAGCCAATATCCATCTTGTCCATATATTGTCAAGATAGATAGAAATTTTCAACAAAATATATTTATATATCATGCATATACATACAAAAAATGTAAATGGGGTGAGCAATTATTTAACATACTTGTGTCTATTGGTTTACACAAAAAAAAGAACCATCACATCATAGGTTATCCAAACTTATTACTATATGGTATTAGATCAAGTTATTAAACCACCTAGTTAGTGGTAACTCTTTTAAGGTCCTAGTTCATGAAACTTATACATGTCACTTTAAATGATGCTATATCTAAAAGAAAAAACTCATATTATAATATATTCAAATCCATAACATTATAAATTTTAGCCATGATAACATATTTTCATATAATGTTTAAGGCTCTTCTATTCTAAATTCTCTCTGCACTCTTTCAAACCTTTGTATTCTTACATTAAACTTGGAAATTTTCTAGGTATATACTAGTTAAGTCTCCTTGATGTTTCCACCACCATACAACATCATATTTTGTTAGTATGCTAGAAAAGATAGAGGTGAAATCCAAATCTCCTAATAGCCACATAGCTTACATTCATCATTTAAGCTCTCAAGATGTGTGATCTCATATTTGTAACATACAAAGTGCCCTTTTAAGATAAACATAAACATAGTGCTCTCTTTCATTCACAAACGTAAGACATTCGTTAAAAGTGGGACTTGGAAAATTCCCAAAATCTCTAATATGGTGTTACTACAAAGTGACTAAGCAAATCTCAAGACATCTACATCAAAGCATCTGGGAAGCCCAAGCATATCATAAATACATCTGGGTGTATAGGTGTCCAATGAAGCTTCAATACCCATAAGTGACTAAGCATAAAAACTTGAAGAAACTTACCAAAGTTCAAGTACATAAAATGTAGCTTAAAACCAAGTATCAAAGCATGTTATTACCATATCTACGCTCATACACCAATTCTAGACATCAACCTAGACATGCAATATACCTAAAATACCATGTAGATGCAATAAATATACAAAGCATGAAGTTCACTATTGTATACTTGCTATCCAAAGTGTTATGATAAAAATAAACTTTTGTAAAAGTATTATAATTAAGCTCTAAACAATCAAAATAGCATCCCAAAGTATAATCATAACATCTAGGTACCAAAATAGCATCACTGAGGCATTAAACATACATAATGGAGGTCATTGTTTGCTATCCAAACTAGAACTATCATATTCCATGTGAAACTAAAAACTACATAAAATCAACTTTATGAGTGCTCACATCTGTAGGTCTTGTCACACTCTTCTTTTCTAACTATAGAACACCTGAATTCAATGCCTTATGCAAAAGTTATGTCTAAAATATGAAAGTGTTGTCAAGCTACCACCATAACTATCCACAACTTCTAAAGCATGGTCTATATCCCCTCAAAATAAATGAATGGCTACTCCTCATCTCAATAAGCATTGAACAAGGCTTAGATAAGCTGTGGGAAGCTAAAATAAGCTGGGAAAAGAAAAGACACCATGCATACCTTGAGAGGAACTTGAAACAATGACTACCATGAAACCTTAAGTTGAAGCTTTGAATTTGGATTGAAGAAAAGGATGAAGAAGTTTCTTGAATACCCACTATAATACCAATTGAAAGGTAGAGCTTGAGTGGAAGCATAATTGTAAGCAAGAGCTATAGCTAATAGAGCAAGAGCGAAAGAGAGAGAGACACATTGTATGTGGAAACTCTAGCAATCACAATGTGTGACCAGCCTTCCCTTATTCAATAGCCACTGAAATAATAAAGAATAAAGTGATAGTGATGGGTGTCCACTACCTATAGTATATATGTGTGCAGTCATGGTGTCTAGAATAAGCACAAGGTGATGTAGGCACTCTGTAGGCACATGTGACTTTATCCCCAATAAATCTTGCATATTCTTTACAAGATTATCAATTATATCATGCTTAAAAGGAATCACAAAAGATATTATTTGTGATTGCCTTAGCACACTGACTCTATCCACGATAGACTAATAATAATTCTAGTTATAGCTAACTACTCCCTTCTTCTTTATCTTTTCACTAATTTGAAAATAGCTCCCTTAACATCATTACACTATGTCTCTTAAGACCATGTTCTACTGTATCATCTTCCAAGAGTTTTTCTAATTCAATCTATGATTATGGATCTATAGATGCAATAATAAAATAATCTTCTCTATCTCTAGTTAAGCTATTCTAGCACTCAATTGGTCACACCATTATTTAAATTCCTTTTGATACAAAAAGCCCTTCGATAAGTTTTGCAACCCACTCAAGAAAATACATTTTTATAACCATGTCAACATTCTCAATGTTGTCGTAGAGTTCACGCAAGGGCTGCAGAACACGGGGTTCTAGATGCAGCAATGGAAGAGACTACCAAGAAGAAAATTTGAATTGTTGATGTCAAAATACATTATATTTCAGGTCAGGTGAGTTACATGAAACTCAGAATGATAATGGTCAGAATGAGCATAGTAATCTGCTTTATCAAAACCACACAACCTTACACTTGATAAGTCCCTCCTTTTTGTCTCAGAAAAATCTGATTTATTTTCTCTTTAGCTATTGCATGTGAGCTTCTATCATAATTATGGAAAGACCTCTGAAGAGTACAGTATGCTCTTAATCGCTTCCAGTAATGACAGCAGTCCAGTGATGTATTTTAGGATTTTCAGAATAAACCAGAACCAGTAGCCAGCACTCTTGAGAAAGCCTATTCTGTGAAGCTACTATGGAGCTTAAAGCACCGTCAAAATTCTGCGAAGCTACTATGGAGCTTAAAGCACCGTCAAAAGCATCAAACTTTCTTCCTTAGCAGCGCAAGTAGCAACATTGTTGTCTTCTCTCCTTCTACCAATGTTCAAGGCTGACTGAATGAAGGCATGCACTGGTTGGTTGATTAATTCTCCCACTGGTGGACAGTGTGTTGTCGGCTTTAGGACATGACATAGTTCCACCCACAGTATTGTCTAGTTTGCACATTTAGCATCACATCAGACCACGAAAGATCTGCCTGCGGTGCCTTCTCTCTGCACTATCTTAATCACTGTAATACAATCCCCATAACAAGACATCTGAGTGATGCAATAAAATCCTTACGGACTCATAACTTTTCCAGACTCCCAAACTCTTCTTCCATACACGCACATTGAAAGCTTAAGTTTCTGGAAAGGGTGAAGTTCTGACAGCCAAGGACGAAGGGAACATGTAAAAGTCCGGGTTGAGAGCTCGGGAGATGCCGTGGATGACGACGTGATCATCGAAGTAAAGGTCTGGGGCAACGATGGTCTGCTGGTCAACGGAAACATGGGCAGAGCCAGGAAGATCTAGCCGTGGGACTTCCCATAGGGCTGGAGAAGCCGAACGTACAGGAAGAGCTCGAGGACGCCATCTCTATCAGTGCTATTCTGTACAGAGAGATGGCGCAGACGCAACAGCGTAGCCACAGATGAAAAATTGAATCGACCTTCTCTTCCTTGACCAAAAGCAATCCATTACTGTCCGCTGTTCATCGAATTGCCCCTTTACACACAATTCTGGCCCATTCAGGATTTCACTCAGTCAATTTGGATTGTTGAATATAGCTTCTTCAATAAGTCGATCACTTTTCGTCTCTGTTGGCCTCTTCTCTCCGTCATAACGTGACGATCCTCTTCAAGCCGCCAAGGAGATTCTGCCCATGCAACTCTACCTTCTACCTTGTTCGTTTCAAAGATACTGGGGATCAAGCATGCTGCACCCTGTCATGCTAGCGAGGATCATCATGACATTTCTGCAGTCCGTCATGCCCATGACCATGCTGCTCGTCCCATGAATATATTGCAAATCTTGTTCTTGCTTATGATGAGGTTGACACCTTTAGTGCTCAAAATGGTACTCATGCCATCTGATACAACCATGCTATGGCTCCTTTACTTACGGTGAATCATGTTGTGGATGAAGATGTTCCACCACATGTGCCTGTCCTCAAGACCTTGGATGTGTGACTGATGTTTATCATCAAATGGTACTCATTTTTCTGAACGTGGAAACGCTTATGGTGTTCCAGATGATGCTCCCTACCAATCCTGCCCCTGTTTCTGTTGCGCCTGCTGCCCCTTAACCCGTTAATTCTGGCCATTCCCAAAACAGCCTGCTTTTTTCCCTCCAAAAGCAGTTTAAACCCAAATATAGGTTTTCCCTCTTCCTCCTTGAATAACCCTTTTACACCTTTAGCTTTGACGCTAATCTCCAATTCTGCACATGTAAAGCATAACCTGTGATAAGGGCATTCCAAGTTATTGCATTCCAGACAAGAAGCTCATCCAACACTCCCTGTGCTTTGCCAAATGCACCACACTTGGCATTCATATCCACCACAGCAGTCCCAAGTGCTGTACATACCCAGCAATAAGTGCATTCCAAGAGTTTACATCTCGACAAGGGAACCCGTTCAGCACTCCTTGAACTTTTCCCGTTACACTTGATATTCCTGAATTTACTCATTTGTCTTCATAGCTTAAATGTCAGCTTCTATAAAGCTTCCTTTGATTCCACGGTATCCTGCACTTTTCTTCGAGTTCATCATTAAAATTATCAGTTGGATAATGTCCTTTGGCATCAGTTTTTCATGTTTTTCTAATACACACACATCATGCATCCAAACAAAATCATACACATGCACTAAGGGAATATATACATTGGATGCGGATTATCATAATGCATCACACACACAATGAATCACAAGTAGAAAATAACACAAATGCACAACAAAAGAAATGGAGGTGTATACGACTCAGATGCGCAGCAGCACGACATCCACCCCCTCTAAACCTGCGCATCCTCCGGATGTGCCAACTATCCAGGATCATTCAAGTCCACAAACAGGTCGAGTCCATCTTCTGTTTCTAGTAGACCTATTTCTCCATCAGCTTCATCATCTGTGTTCTCTGTTTCTTCTGCTTGTCTTTCTTCTACCTGCTCTTCTTTTGTCAATGCTTCAAGCACATATTCTTCATCTTCTCTTCTCTTGAAAATCTTGACTCGTTTTCCAGCAATAGGCACCCTCAATACTGTTCCATCTAATTCAGCCAGCTCATAGGTACCATTGTCAAAAACCTGCTTCACTTCATACGGTCCAAACCATCTTTGAACCATTTTTCTCATGCTACTATGCTGATTTTCTAGACTACTGTCGTAGACTAGAACACAATCTCCTTCTTTTATGGCTCTAGGCCTCAAGCGATGCCTTAAATCAAACCTGTCCTTATTTCTAAGACGGGCTGCCTTCAAACGATCAACTGCTAGCTGCACATCTTCTGTCCTTCTCTCTAGTTGACGAATCCGAAGAGCTAGAAGCTCTTCCCTTGATAAATTCTCATGCCATGGAAGAACACTGCAAGTGAGAGCACAAATTTCTGTAGGCATGACAGGTTTTTGCCCATACATCAACTCTGCAGGCATGTATCCAGTAGTCACACTATGTGTAGAGCGATCAGCCCACAATGCAAAAGGTAGTAATCTCGGCCAATCCCCAATCCGACCTCTACAAGCTTTTTCCAATGCTTTAACTATTGGCGGATGTCCTCTTTCACTTTTGCCATTTCCCTCTGGATTATAGGCAGTAGTAAGAGCCAATTTAATCCCAAGTCGTGAGAAGAATTCTCTAGCTTCATCTGCATCTAGCTCTCCACGATCAGTTGTAATCTTGCCTATACATCCATATCTGCAAAATATTTCTTCCAACAAGAATTTACATATTGTAGTGGTGGTCTTCGTCCGCAAAGATCTGCCTTCAACATAGTTTGTAAGATCCTCCCTAGCCAAGACAAGATATCTCATCTGCCAAAGTCCCACTGGCAAAGTAACCAAGTCTACCACCCACTTATAATGCATACATAGTGGATAAGTCGGATGCAACTCATCACGATCTCGCACTAAAGAGTAAAGCTGGCAGTCCCTGCAAGTCTCCACAAAATGAGAAACATCTTTATACATTCCTTTCCACCAGTATCTTTCTTTGATTTTCTCATAGGTAGCCCACACACCTCTATGTCTAGCCCATGAGCTCTCATGAAACTCTCGCATAATCTGTATTTGCATCGTTACATCATAAACTACTCTCAAGGGCAAGCCTCCTCTCTTCTTTGGATGTTTCCAAAGAAAACCATCTTTCAAGAAATACCCATAAGCCTTCCTTCTAATTTTCTTGAATTCATCATCTGTCCAATCAGCTCTTCGAGTCAATGAACTTAGATATTGTCCAATTTGCAGCCACTCGTCAACATAAAGTTCTTCAATAAAGGCTTCAACAGTAGATACATGACAATCATGAACAATGACAAAAGCAGCAAACTCTGTCTCATCATCTTCTGCAAGCATTGACTCCTCATCCTCATATCTCGCTCTAGATAGCATGTCAGCAACTGGATTATCTTTCCCTGCTATGTGTCGAAATTCTGGATTCAATGATTTGATATAGGCAATCCACCGAAGCATCGCTATATCTGGAGTCGAGCAACTAGTAATCATGCCAAGCAAAGGCAAACAATCTGTTTCCACAACAACTGAAGCTCCAATAAAATACCCTTTGTCACACTTCAGTGCAGTGACTACTCCCCACAACTCTCTTTTGATCTGCGGATATCTCCTTTGTCGCTCATTAAGAACTTTAGCTCCAAAGTGGATAGCATACCTATTTCCATCAGCATCATCCTGTCCCACAGTCCAACCTATACCAATAGGGCTAGTATCAACTGTCAACATGATCGGTCGTCCACACTGATAATCCGCCTTGCGTAGAGTAGGAGCTGATTGCAACAGCTTCTTGAGCTTACGCATGGCTTTTGAATGCTTCTCATCCCAATGAAATTTCTGCCCCTTTCGAACCAGCTGATAGAGAACATCTGCTATATGAGCAAAATGAGGAATCCAAATCATGTAAAATACGCAAGCTCCCACAAATCTCCGCACCTCTGAAGTAGTCGAGCAATACTCTGCAATCCTGTTTATGGCATCCACCTTTGCAAGAGAAGGCTTTCTGCCATAATATCCAACCATATGCCCAACTATGATGACTTCATTAACACCAAAGACAGATTTCAGCCCTGAAAGTGTCAAATTTACCTCCTCTAATCGTGTCAATATTTGCTCACAAGCAATCAAGTGGTCAGCCACAAACTGTCTACATCCACGCAAATCAAGACTTTCATTCTTTTCTTCCTCTGCACAACCCTTAATAGGCACATCATCTAGAAAAGGCATGGTATACTGCGGAATATAGTCTCGTAGAACTCTATGCATAGCATTCATCATATGAGCAACTGAGTTTGTGGCACCTTGAGGCAAGGTACACATCCTCACAAGACCAGTAGGTGTCCGCATAGTAGTAATATCCCTGCTTTCCAAGGCAAGTTGAAACTGATCATAACCTGAATACAAGTCACCTAGAGAATAGATGGCTCGTCCTGCAAAAGCCTCAGCAAATTCATCCACAACTGGACCTATTCCCACATTCTCGATTGTCACTTTGTTCACGGGCTGCATATCCTGAATAAATCTCAAAGTACCATTCTTCTTTGGTACAGTAAACCACCTGTTAGAGTAGGGTGCAGAAGAGGGTTCCAAAATCCCCATTTTAATCTTCTCATTCAGCAACTCTATCAGCTTTGGCAAGTGTGCTTTAGGCACAGGTATAGGACGTATATTCCATGGTACATGAGGAACAGTGAAGATGACCATGGGTGCAACCAATTCGGGACTAATGCAGCCAATTTCATGTGGAAAGAAAGCAAATGCCTTACCATGACGTCCAAGCATCTCTCTAAAACATTCTTTTTCCACTGGAAGCAAAAAATCATCATTTTCAATCTTCAATTCTGCAAGAGTTTCAGCTGTAAACTTATGTCCAATATTCGCAGGGTCTCTCAACATAGGCTGCTTCATAGCTTTTTCAATCTGTTCATCACTATCAGAAGGAAGCGGGCCTGCAACCGGCTTAACCTTCTTATCAACTGTTTTATATTTTATGTCAACCTTGGCATCATTCAAGCACTCTTTTCTTTGCTGCAATTTCTGCAAATTTTCAGCAACTTTCAACTCTGTTGGCTGAAAAATTTCAACCTTTAGCTCTATGGACTGCATGGGTGCAGCCTGAAACTCTATATGCAGAAATTTTTCTGCATTCAACTCTGTTGGCTGAATGGATTCAGCCCTCGGCTCTATGGACTGCATAGATGCATCCTGAAACTCTGTATGTAGAAATTTTTCTGCATTCAACTCTGTTGGCTGACTGGATTCAGCCCTCTGCAATTCTGTTAGCTGATCAATATCAGCCATAAATTCAGTTTGCTGAGTTTTCTCAGCCTCTAACGCTGTTTTCAGCATAAAACCAGAAATTTCCTGAAACATATCCAAGGTTTGCATAGGTATGATCTTTGAACCCTTACATACATCAGTTTTCAGCATTGCTCTCATCTCAAACAATGTATCTGCATAAGACATCCCTTCATACAATCCATCTACATGCTCTTCTGCTTGCAAAATACCTGCATTCTTCAACTCTTTCTCCTTTCGGCCAATGTACTGCCTGGCAGCTCTAGGCAAATCTGAAATTTTCCGATAACTCACTGAACTATCTGAAGAAAAACCAACAAAATTATTGGAGAAAGACTGGCGGCCAAGAGGCGAGATCTCCTCTTTTCTCCGCTCCGTACCACTGGCGTCTCGCAAGACAGCGGTACCTAATGAAAATCCAACTCTTTCGCAGGTAGTGGTGTCTCACGCAAGGAGTCCCTATTTCTCGGATGATTTACCCCAACAGTCATAAACTGAACAGCTTGCATATCATCTTTACTGCGTATCCGCGCATAAGCTGACCCGTCATCCATCACTTTCGTTTCCATTCTTGCTTCTGTAATGAAAGGCTGTCCAAGAATAATCGGATAAGAGCATGAATCTTGAACAAAGCAATGATAATCCTCTTCAACATTACCAATAGAAATTCTGATACTCGGACAAGCAGCATACATATCACCAGAAGTATTATTGGCGGCTCTCATGCGCCAACCATGCTCTGCATCCATAGGCCACTTGCCACTCTCATAAACACCTTGAGCAATAAGATTAATCTCAGAACCATGATCAACTAAAGCGACCAATGGAATTTGTTTCTCTCCAATCCTTACCACTGTCTCAGTGGTTGCTCTAGCCCAATGACTTCGTGAAAAATGGCTGCGAGGAATGAGAATAGGGGTCTCATCATCTTCATACTGCATAGGCTGCACTATTTTCTCCAATTGCGAATTAACAGAAGCATTCTCAACCATCACTGCATCATCATGCTCTTCCCCAAGAGCTCCATGCCACAATCCCTGTAAAGTAGGTCCTTCCATCGCATGTCGTTTCCTCCGCAAAAGATCCTGCATCTGATCCTGTATTTCTCTTCTAGCAATCCCAAGAGCTTCTCCAACAGTAAAAGTAACTTCACTATTCAAAATTCTTTCATGAAAAATCTTACTCATATCCGTTTGCATTTCAAGATCTGACAAGAGCTTGAATCCTGGCTCTTTTCTTGGTTGCCTCTTTTCTTTCTGCTTGTCTCCCATTGGTTGATCAGGACCTGATTGAGCTGGAGAACTTGACATAGGTGGAGCTGTAACAGGTGGTGAAACAAAGTCACCCCCTCTAGTCTTTTTGGAGGTGCTGGGACCCTCCTCATCTCTTCTTCTCTTTTCCTCAACCATGGCATCTAAACCCTGCGTTTTAGCCATATAAGCAAAAATAGAATACTTGTCAACAGGAGAATCCCATCCTGTTTCTCCTCGAATGTTGGAGCCCACACAAGTCATAGTAGATGCCTGAACTTTCCCTCTTCTCGCTATCTCCAAGGCAGAGGACCATAAAGCAGAGTCTCCATCAGATTTCTACTCAAGCTGGACTCCAAAAGCTGAAGCATCTCCTCTAACACTCACATAAGCTGATCGCGCAGCCATATCATCAACAAGCTTCTTCATACCTCCCTTACCGAAGTTCGTGTCAAGAGGAGCGCCAGTCTCTGTCAGCCATATCTTCCCATCTTGTCCCCAGAACACTACATTCTTCTTACGTGCTTCCTGAAAAGCATCACAATCTCTGCAGTGTTGATGCTCTGTACTATCACAACAAATACATCGTCGCCCTTTTCTTTGACCACCTGGAAAAGCAGTCGCTGGAGCAGGCGCTACAGCAGGTACTGACATAAGTTGCTCCTTTAACTTACCAACTTCAGCTTTGACTGCTTCAATCGTCAAATCCGCCAAGCCTTTAATAACATCATCTACAGATAAGGGCACTGGAGCAGCAGGAACTGGTGGATTCACAGCAGGAGAAGTAGGCTTAGGCAAAGAAGTTGCAGCAGGGGTAGAAGAAGAAGTCTCCAAGGATTTTTCAGGAACTGATCCTGTATTTCGATGCAATCTTACTCTCCTGCGCTGCTTCTTAACAAGAGCATTCACAGCATCAATGACATGTCTCCACTCAGTCTTTAAACCTGAATCAGTAGCTTGATCTTCCAAAAGATCATCCAACTTTTCCTGTAAATCAGCATCTGCAGCTTGTAAAAATAACTCCACTTTCTGCATCTCCAAAGCTTGCTGTTCAGTCCCATCCAACTGATCATAATGACTTTCAAACTCTCGCAGAAGAGCGGTAACAGAAAGTCCTTTATTAGGCATAGAAACCCATGCTAAAAATTTACTGTGATTCATAAGACCTGTATCCTCCAGGAAATATTCATCTTTTAATGCCTTTTTAAATTCAGCCCAACTTGCATGTGCTTCTTGAATTTCTGCAATTCGACCTTCAAGAGCACGCACCACGATCCGCAAGAAGTAGCGGCTCCAAACATCTTGAGAAACCCCAAAAAACTTCATCTTTTCTTCATACAAATGCAGGTAAGTTGACACTTGCTGGCCATTAAACTGCTTCATCTCTTGTTGGACAGCTTTCAAGGCATCCATAGCATCACTGTCACGTTTTTCATGAGCTTGCTGCTGCATATACATGGTAAATGACTGAAACACGTTCTTCATGACATTATCATCTGTCATCTCTTCTTGCGAGTCTCCCATCTTGCAGAAAAGTGACACAGCACTTTCACGTCGGGTTCACCAGAAATGTCGTAGAGTTCACGCAAGCGCTGCAGAACACGAGGTTCTAGATGCAGCAATGGAAGAGACTACCAAGAAGAAAATTTGAATTGTTGATGTCAAAATACATTATATTTCAGGTCAGGTGAGTTACATGAAACTCAGAATGATAATGGTCAGAATGAGCATAGTAATCTGCTTTATCAAAACCACACAACCTTACACTTGATAAGTCCCTCCTTTTTGTCTCAGAAAAATCTGATTTATTTTCTCTTTAGCTATTGCATGTGAGCTTCTATCATAATTATGGCAAGACCTCTGAAGAGTACAGTATGCTCTTAATCGCTTCCAGTAATGACAGCAGTCCAGTGATGTGTTTTAGGATTTTCAGAATAAACCAGAACCAGTAGCCAGCACTCTTGAGAAAGCCTGTTCTGTGAAGCTACTATGGAGCTTAAAGCACCGTCAAAATTCTGCGAAGCTACTATGGAGCTTAAAGCACCGTCAAAAGCATCAAACTTTCTTCCTTAGCAGCGCAAGTAGCAACATTGTTGTCTTCTCTCCTTCTACCAATGTTCAAGGCTGACTGAATGAAGGCATGCACTGGTTGGTTGATTAATTCTCCCACTGGTGGACAGTGTGTTGTCGGCTTTAGGACATGACATAGTTCCACCCACAGTATTGTCTAGTTTGCACATTTAGCATCACATCAGACCACGAAAGATCTGCCTGCGGTGCCTTCTCTCTGCACTATCTTAATCACTGTAATACAATCCCCATAACAAGACATCTGAGTGATGCAATACAATCCTTACGGACTCATAACTTTTCCAGACTCCCAAACTCTTCTTCCATACACGCACATTGAAAGCTTAAGTTTCTGGAAAGGGTGAAGTTCTGACAGCCGAGGACGAAGGGAACATGTAAAAGTCCGGGTTGAGAGCTCGGGAGATGCCGTGGATGATGACGTGATCATCGAAGTAAAGGTCTGGGGCAACGATGGTCTGCTGGTCAACGGAAACATGGGCAGAGCCAGGAAGATCTAGCCGTGGGACTTCCCATAGGGCTGGAGAAGCCGAACGTACAGGAAGAGCTCGAGGACGCCATCTCTATCAGTGCTATTCTGTACAGAGAGATGGCGCAGACGCAACAGCGTAGCCACAGATGAAAAATTGAATCGACCTTCTCTTCCTTGACCAAAAGCAATCCATTACTGTCCCCTGTTCATCGAATTGCCCCTTTACACACAATTCTGGCCCATTCAGGATTTCAGTCAGTCAATTTGGATTGTTGAATATAGCTTCTTCAATAAGTCGATCACTTTTCGTCTCTGTTGGCCTCTTCTCTCCGTCATAACGTGACGATCCTCTTCAAGCCGCCAAGGAGATTCTGCCCATGCAACTCTACCTTCTACCTTGTTCGTTTCAGAGATACTGGGGATCAAGCATGCTGCACCCTGTCATGCTAGCGAGGATCGTCATGACATTTCTGCAGTCCGTCATGCCCATGACCATGCTGCTCGTCCCATGAATATATTGCAAATCTTGTTCTTGCTTATGATGAGGTTGACACCTTTAGTGCTCAAAATGGTACTCATGCCGTCTAATACAACCATGCTATGGCTCCTTTACTTACGGTGAATCATGTTGTGGATGAAGATGTTCCACCACATGTGCCTGTCCTCAAGACCCTGGATGTGTGACTGATGTTTATCATCAAATGGTACTCATTTTTCTGAACGTGGAAACACTTATGGTGTTCCAGATGATGCTCCCTACCAATCCTGCCCCTGTTTCTGTTGCGCCTGCTGCCCCTTAACCCGTTAATTCTGGCCATTCCCAAAACAGCCTGCTTTTTTCCCTCCAAAAGCAGTTTAAACCCAAATATAGGTTTTCCCTCTTCCTCCTTGAATAACCCTTTTACACCTTTAGCTTTGACGCTAATCTCCAATTCTTCCCATGTAAAGCATAACCTGTGATAAGGGCATTCCAAGTTATTGCATTCCAGACAAGAAGCTCATCCAACACTCCCTGTGCTTTGCCAAATGCACCACACTTGGCATACATATCCACCACAGCAGTCCCAAGTGCTGTACATACCCAACAATAAGTGCATTCCAAGAGTTTACATCTCGACAAGGGAACCCGTTCAGCACTCCTTGAACTTTTCCCGTTACACTTGATATTCCTGAATTTACTCCTTTGTCTTCATAGCTTAAATGTCAGCTTCTATAAAGCTTCCTTTGATTCCACGGTATCCTGCACTTTTCTTCGAGTTCATCATTAAAATTATCAGCTGGATAATGTCCTTTGGCATCAGTTTTTCATGTTTTTCTAATACACACACATCATGCATCCAAACAAAATCATACACATGCACTAAGGGAATATATACATTGGATGCGGATTATCATAATGCATCATACACACAATGAATCACACGCAGAAAATAACACAAATGCACAACAAAAGAAATGGAGGTGTATACGACTCGGATGCGCAGCAGCACGACAATGTAATATCCATATTTTAGAGATTTTTTGAAATCAGCCTAAGTCCATCTATTCTCTATATAATTTGCATTTTCTCGGAATCATAGCTCATTGCCACAACCTTGTTAAAATATCATGCCATCTCATCAATGGAAACACTGGTCACTAACTACTTTCTCTATATAGATACATAGAAACCTAGATATATTTCTTACATCAAATTTCTTCAACTCTATAATTACTTTCTACAAAGATTTGATATGGTCTCTTCATGTTTGACCATATCATAAGCATACATAAAATATGTGATATCTCTTACTTTGACAATCTCTTATATCTGTCTCCAATCTTCCAATCCTGAAGTTGACCTTTCACATCAAGCTCACTAAATGTTGGGGGGAGGGGGGGTTAAAGTGTTAGACCTAAAACATTGAAATTCAAATAACTTGATTTTACAAATGAGAGACAAAAGAAACTATATAGAAGAGAATTATGCAAGAGAAAAATCACATTGTATCATGCAATTCTTGCATAGCACACTTACTTCAATCTCTATACAACTTCACTATCACTTTCAAACTTACAAGCCTATGACCAAGACCATTGCTCAACCGAATAACACTTCTAAGTTGATAGCCCAAACCCAAAAACTTCATTCTAAAAGCTATAGTGACAAAAATACATCAATTTTCCAACAAACCTTGTATGTAGAGCCTTAAAAACATGCCAACTATAGCCCTATGACACACTTGAAGAAAATCAACCTAAAGATTATTGAATTCCTTGAGCAAAAGCTTCACAACCCTTGTATATCCAGTATTAAATCCCTATGCTCTTTTATCAAAGAAATGGGAAAAGAGAGATCCATATCTAGTCACAAAAACCCTCATTTCAAGTACTCAGCATGTAAGAGATAGCACTTGAACCTCAGGTAACTTACTCATGAATATATATGTGCATAACATGGGTTCAAAATAAGGTATTCTTAAAATACCATATTTATACATTTTTTACATACAGAAGGGTGTAATATAAAGGGGTTATTTACAGACTGAATAGAAAAGGATTATGTCTTATTTTAAAAAAATTCACAAATAACACTACAAGATATGGGCCTTATACCGACATTACAAGTGACGAAAATGTAAATAAAGAAATTTACCCCCGTCGTCGCAATAAGCATCATTATTGGCGACGCCATAGAACAGTCGATATCAACATCATTATCAGCGTCGCATTTGCAATGCAAATAACGAGATCACGATGCTTTGCAATGCTAATAACGACACCAATAACGACGAGTGTAGTAAATTTGCAACACTAATAGCGATGGTAATAGGGAAAAAAAAATTGTGGCTGGGCAGACATATAGCACTATGTGCTTTATTTGGGCCATACAAAATAGTCTCTGCACTGTGTACAATGCTCGTGTAAATAAAGACAAAGTATACTTAAATCATAACACTAATACATGAAATAAATACATGATCGCATAATGAAAACGACTGGTACAATCATGGCAAGATATCACTACTACATAAAAAATATCTACACATATCAGGTGACCAAAAAAGAAGGGTGTGTGAGCTCCAGGGATCCAAGGGTGAGCTATACATCCTCGCCATCTAAAAGCTCGTCCCGCCGCAAAGGAGCATCGAACGGACTCTGCAAAAAAAGAAACAACTACACATCAGTCCACCATGCAATAATGCATTCTAATTAAACATGGTAACTACGGACAAAAAAGATGAGTGACTTACAGGGCCACCACATCTATACAATCGATCAATCAATGCAGTGAGACCGTGCCTCTCTGCATATTAAGTCTCAAGGCCGGTTGGATCGCAATTTGTAATGGAGTGTTGCAAAGGAAACAAAATACTAACTGTTAGAAACACGATTGTCAGTACAAAGGATATTGCAAAAAAATAAGCAAGCAAAACAAAAGAAAAACTTGCAAAGTCCTCCAGATATGTCCTGTGGCTGCCACTCCCAAGATGATGGACCACTCCGACCTCTAGTCATGCCCTCGCTGCCTCACGTTGCTGACTCCAATGTCCTGGAGAATCTGTAGCCTCCTCCCTCAGTCAGCGCCAGTCGTCTGCGTCTAGAAACTCAGGCTTTGCAGCCCCACTCTTGAGTGCCTTGTGTGCGTCCGATCGTCTATGTGACATATATGCACGCATGCACTCCATCATCCAGCCTGTAAAAAACCTATCTGCTGTGGCTAGAACTGGAAACTCCTCATGCAAGGATGCTACTATGTAGTCCTTGCTCCCCTCCGATATGTTTTTCCAATTATCCAAGACGTTGTGCCGAAAAACTTGTTGGCACAACTCTCTCATGCGAGCCATCACCCTCCTCCCCTCATCATTCATGATGATAGCTCCTGACCTATCATCTATAAGATAGGCATACCCCTCTAGGGTATGCCTAAGATGGGTCCTCTCCTACCTGCGACCACGCTCCTAGGCATATCCAGGAGACCCCTGTACATCTGGTGTACCGACTAGGGTAGTATCTATCAGTATATTACCCATAGGGTGCCACCTGCGGACAGCTAAGCAAAAGCTAGAGTAACTGGAGTAGACGTCCCCACATGTGTGACAAATCCTAGAGGTGACGCAACTCTAGCAGAACGACGAGATGGAGACACCGCGTCCATGCCTCCACAACAGCCACCTGAGCCACACTCTCTGGAACCTCCACGAGAGCGAGGAGTAGTACATGTATCCTGAGCCAACCGCGGACTCACTACCTCCGTATCTCTGCAGCATCCCCCTAACTTTGAAGCACTCCCTCTCTCTGGCCCAATTCTAGAGCGTCAACCTCGTTTGCTTGAAGCTGAAGCATCTAATCACGTCGAAGTAGATCTAATAGAGCAGCCTGATGATGTCGAGACAGCTCCTGGTCTGCCATGTCTCTGAATCTCGCCATCTGATCTAGAGACATGTGCGTGAAGATATCCTGCAACTCCTCATTGCTCATCCCTCGACTCATCTTGATGATCTAAGTATCCACAAAGGTCACCTGCACAGACAAAAAATAATGTTAGCATAATCAATTTAAATCATACAAAGCACGGTAATATAAATCTTTAAAAAATGATCTTACTTAAAATGCATATCTTATGTACCCTTATGAGCGATTAGTCAACGAATTGAGTAAGTGGATGCTCCAAGTATGAAGTATCCTATGGTCCCACGTCAATCTCCTGACATAACTCGGCATAAACTGGAAGGTCGATAGACATGTCACCACAAAAGGATGAGTTCACCTCGTTCTCAAAGAAGTCTTGGACTCCTATATTTCCATCATTGTTACCCGATGTTGGCTCCTCTATATGCTCCAAGCTTTCAGTGGCCTCCACCCCTTGCAATATCCACCCCTCTATTTGCATATTATCCTCATCTATGCTCGGAACATCGCTTTGATCATATACTCTCACACTTCGGGGAGCTGAAGGTACAACATACCACCATCAAGGTTGTCGGGGGTTTGGATAGAAGATTACCTATTCACAAACACGTACAATAGAGATTAAACTATTGTGGCATGTACCATATCGTAATACAATTAACAAACAAATGAGTTCATGCACCTGTTCACAATGGGCTGGCAACACAAAGGTGTCGCGCAAATCCGTCTATTTTTTTTCAGAATCTATTTCGAGAAATCTAGATGGACCTTGTCGAACTGTTTCTCCAGCTCCTTCAAGTACCACTTTGAACCATTGCACATTGAATAGTATCATGGAGAAGCTACGGTAATCCGCTATAACAATACTTTGCAAGTTTCCAAAATACTCCATCTCATCTATAACCTTGTTTGGATCCATTACTCATCGTCGGCTCTCTTGCTCGAACCTTGTCATGATACCACGGTCTATTGTGGAGTGCATTTTGTCAATATGCTCCACACGAAAAATGTCGTCCGCGTGACCACGCTGCACTATATATTCTGTGTTGTACATTGCAACACTCAAATTAGTTGTCGCATATAATATATATATACGACAAATCCTAAACACGTCATCACCTTTGGACTACATCTCCTCAAGAATTTCCACTCCTCGGTTGAGACCTCTGCCCCTTCGCGAGATGCTGCGGTCAAAGCTCCATGCAACCATCGCATTAACATGAACCGTAGCATCTCCTCCATGCCCTCGAAATATCGAATTAGTCAATGGCGCATACTACATCAAAATTCGGATCGCCCTTCCTCTTGATCTTGCCTAGCTTGCTGATACCTGGCAAGCCACGTCTCCATAAAGGCATGGTGCAACATACAAAAGCGATCCACTTTCTCATTCGTTGTAGCATCCATTCTTTTTTCTACCCCGTTGGTAGCCATTGTGAAATATATACTAGCGCCTTAGACACCAACAAACTTTCAGCCATGCTACCTTTTGGCCGAGCTCGTTGTCGCACAAAGCCTTTCAGGGTTTCAATGAAGCGCTCCAAGAATAACATCCATCACGTATGGATAGGTCTAGCAATCTCCACTTCATCTACAAGATGCACAAGAAGGTGGATTTGTATTGTGAGCATGCTGGTAGGCAGGTATTTCTCAAAGAGACAAACCATCTCCATTGCTTCCCACCTTGCGAATTCAATAGAGGACATCTTAATCTCCTTCTGTGAGATCCATTGCACTAAAGTCGACAACCTGTAAATGGCCCCGCATATTTCTGGAGTAAGGCATCCTGCGATCGCGATCGGTACTACAAACTACCACAAATAAAAAAGCATTATGAATAATGACTACACTCCAAATAGAAAAATGCGCACACCAATTACAATCCATTCGTAGTACAAACCTGACATATCTTATGCCAATCATGGGATTTTAGCCCTGATAATTGGTCGTCTTTAGAAAACGCAGACTTGAGAGAACGTATCATACCCGTCGGAGTGCGGATAGACTTGACTATTTGCTTCACAATGCGCTTTTCTTTAGTGGACAAAACCCAAGAAGTGCGAGGTAGCTGCATGCGACCATCAGTACTCGAGTGCAGCCAAAGCGCCTCCATCTTGTCTACCTCCTTCAAATCCATTCGTGCCCCTATAGTGTCTCTCTTTCCTATGATGTGGTCCCATAGCAAGATACCCACGTTCTTGAAACTATACATGGGATCCAACAAATGGTTGATATATAAGTGGGTCCATTATGGCAACTCGTAGAAAATTAAGAACCGTCGCATTCAGTTTGGATGTGACTCCGGGTGGACCATTTTCAGCTCGTACCAGCTTGTGCAGCATTCATACGTGTTGGAGGTCATCCAAGAAAACATTCCTTGAGTTCATGACCCTCTGGCAAGAAAGTGGTGTGTCCTTGATATACCATCTTCTTCATGGTCGTGACCTCGGGAGTCTAACTGTGGCCCGCACAATGGACATACATGATAACTTGAGGTAACCAGACCTGTCTCAACACCTTTATCCCGTGAATACAAACTTAAACAAGCTATGATAGATATTACCAATGAGAACGGAAGCCTATTTACCTGAGCACTCTCCAAATCCTGAAAAGTCATGCATCGTCCACATGACAATGACTCAAAATATTGGCAGACCGTCAACCATCACGCTTGCTCATATCTTGCACGGTGACCCCCTCCTTCCACAAAATCTTAAGCTCATCGACTAATAGACGAAGATACACGTCCATATTTTTGACTTTGTAGCGGTCGGGGATGAGTAAGCTAAGGATAAGATGTCCTTTCTTCGTAGAAAGCCATGGAGTGATATTGTAGTTGACAAGGACTATAGGCCACACACTATAAGAAGTTGAGCGCAGACCGAATGGGTTCACTCCATCCATTGCAAGACCAAGCCGAAGATTCCTTGGCTCTCAGACAAAGCCTGGGAAGGTAGAGTCAATGTGGCTACATGCGCATGAATCTGCTGATATTCGTTAAGCTCTATCTATGGACCTATTCTGCGCATGCCACATTGTCAAGCTCACCATGCCGAACGTACAAAACATGACATGGTTTATGCAAGGAATAAGTGAAAAGTATCTAAGAACTTTTTAAGGGATGGTTTGCCCTTGCAAGTCCTGTCGATACCTGTGAGAATCACACTTTGGACATGTCTCCATAGTGTCGTATTCTCCTCAAAATAGTATACAATCATTGATACATGCATGGATGTTGTTGTAGTCCATGCCAAGCTTTTGTAAAACATGTCGTGCATCATCAGGAGACTCAAGCATGGTATTTGCAGGTGGCAATATATGATACTTAACCTGAAAAAAAATCATAAAACACTTGAAAAAGCACAAATGTTTTTAATGATAGTGCCAAAAAGAAATCAACGAAGCGTACGTACAAGGTATCTGAACAACTCGATCACACTCGCATCACTCCACCCGTATTTTTCTTGCACACTTAGGAGTGCAAGCAGTTTCTTCAGGCTAGATACTCAGCACCCATCATATAATGATATGGATGCTTCCTCTCTAAGCGGATCAGAAGTCTCGACAGCCATGGGAATCAATGCATCGATCATTGCCTCCATCTCAAGCTCTAAGATTGTAGGTAAGCCTGGAAGGCTGTCTGTCTCCTCTAGTATTGACGGTATAGATTGGGTAGTACCTTCCAAGTGGTGGATTGGCTCAGGCACTCCATCCATCGCACGCCCACGAACTCTTCTAATAGGCCGCAAAGGGTGCACTCTTCCTTGGGATGAGACTTCACCTCCCTAGATAGAAAATTTACCAGCCACACCCAATCTTTTTGTATATGGTATTCAATTAGCTTGCCAGTACAATGTATGATTGATATTAACTTTTCTTACCGTTTGCTGAAAATCCAAGATCGCCTGATCAATGATCTCAGATTGAAACTCGCCAAAGCATCGTACGTGTTCTATAGACAATCGACGTTTTCGTCTAATTGCCAGCTTGCATTGAGAGCAAGGACATGGGACACGCTGATTAAGATATGCCTCGTGATTGAGAGCAACTACTACTACTACTACTACTACTACTACTACTACTACTACAAAAAAGAAAAGAAAAAAAAACTACTATTACTACCACTACTACAACAACAACAACAAATAAGAAAACTAGACAATAATAAATAAGAAAACAAAAAAAAAGCCATTACTACTACTACTACTACAGCAACAACAACAACAACAAACAAGAAAACCACTACTACTACTACAACCATGACTACGACGACTACGACTATGACTACGACTACGAACACGATCACAATCACGATCACAACTACGACCACAACCACGACCACGACCACGACTACAACCACGACCACGACCATGACCACGACTACAACCACAACCACAACCACAACCACGACCATGACTATGATTACAACCACAACCACGACCACGACTACAACTACCATGACCAGGACCACGACCACCACTACCACTACCACTATAATAAACAAGAAAAGAAGAAAAAACAACAATAACTACTACTACTACTACTACTACTACCACCACCACCACCACCACCACCACCACCACCACCACCACCACTATAATAAACAAGAAAAGAATGAAAAAAAACAACAACTACTACTACTACTACAAACAAGAAAACAACAACCTCTTCCTCCCTCTCCTTCTCCCTCTCTTTCTCTCTTTCCCTATTATGTTTAATGTTTTCTCCCTCTCTCTCTCGTTCTTTCTTTCCTTTTCTCTCTTCCTCTCCCTCTCTTATTTCCTCTCCCTCCCTCACCCTCTCCCTCTCTTTCTCTCTTTTCCTATTATTTTTAATGTTTTTCTCTCTCCTCTCCCTCTCTTTCTCTCTTTCCCTATTATGTTTAATGTTTTTTGTCTTATCTCCTCTCCCTCTCTCATTTCCTTTTCTCTCTTCCTCTCCCTCTCTCATTTCCTCTCTCCCTATTATGTTTAATGTTTTTTGTCTTATCTCCTCTCCCTCTCTCATTTCCTTTTCTCTCTTTCTTTCCCTCTCGTCTTATCTCCTCTCCCTCTCTCATTTCATTTTCTCTCTCTCTCCCTCTCTCATTTCTTCTCCCTCCCTCACCCTCTCCCTCTCTTTCTCTCTTTCCCTATTATGTTTAATATTTTTTCTCTCTCCTCTCCCTCTCTCATTCCCTTTTCTCTCTTCCTCTCCCTGTCTCATTCCTCTCCCTCCCTCTCCCTCTCCCTCTCTTTCTCTCTTTCCCTATTATGTTTCATGTTTTCTCCTTCCTCTCTCTCCCTCTCTCATTTCCTCTCCCTCCCTCTCCCTCTCCCTCTCTTTCTATATTTCCCTATTATGTTTAATGTTTCCCTTTCTTCCTCTCCCTCCCTCCCTCTCCCTCTCCCTCTCTCATTTCCTCTCCCTCCCTCTCCCTCTCCGTCTCCCTCTCTCAATACACATGAATTTTAACAAAAACAAGTAAAAGAGAAAGAGAAAACACAAAAGCAAAGCAAGAAGGAACAATGCACTCACTGTAAAGGCTCGAAATAGGGTTTGGCGGCTCCTATTCACGACAACGGCTCCTCTTCGCCCTCCGTACACCTCCTCCTTTTCTTCGCGAACAGTG